>NW_021856111.1:10457-22533 GCF_006229205.1 Suricata suricatta
CCCGGACAGGTGCAGGGTCCCTGTCTGCAGCTTAGCGCAGCCTCGATGAACCTCGCCCTTGGTTTTTGGGGTCCTGAATGCAGGTTCCGTGGAGCCCGAGGGGTCAGGGCTCCGATCCAAGGTGCCTCTGGAGCCAAGGTGCCTCTGGAATGGAGCGGAGCGGAGCAGGCAGGGCGTTGACCCAAGTGGCAGAACCCTGGGTGCCTCCATCTCGGAGCCAGTGGGGCCGCGGCCCGTCCTTTTTTTTCTTGGGCGAAGGGCGGAGGGAGAGGACCTGGGGGCAGGGGCGCGTGGGCATCCGTGGAGCAACACTGCCATCAAGCGGAACTCGTTAGCGTTCCCGTGAGCTTGGCTTGTGGTTTCGCTGGGGGCCAGGTGGGATGTCCCAGGCTGGAGAGAATGAGGGTGCGCCCTCCAACACCCCATCTGCTCCTTAGGGGTGGCGCCCTCATGGGCGACCCGGACCGTGCCAAATCGGGTAGCAAGACCGAGAGCACAGGTTTAGGGGGCCTGTGGGTCTGGAGCCTGGGGGCCGCACCGTGTGGGCGGGACCAGAGCTCAAGGGGCCGCCCCCTAAGGGGCCAGGGGCCCTGAGCCACAGGGGCAGAGAACCCCCTGGGCCAGGGGCGCTCGGATTCGGACGCAGGAGCCTTTGGCCACGTGCCCCTTGCCCTAGGAACAACAACTCGATGGGTCGAGGCGTGGGGTTGTGGTCCATGGTGGGGGGAGGTGGCGGAGTGGCAGAGTGCTAAGTTGGTGCCGGGGGTGGGGGGACCTTGAATTGGTCTCGGGGTGCCTAGGTTCGGGGAGACGGGGCTGGGGGGAGATGTGGAGGTGGCTCTCTTGCAATCTGGGTCCTGAAGGGTCGGCCCCCCCTAGGGTGAGTCAGAGTGGATGGGGAGACTGAGGAGGCAGCAACACCAGCACCGCCTTCCTCTGTTTCTCCGCCAGCCCCCAGCCCCGCACCCGGATCGCAGACCTGGGCTCAGGAAGAGGTGGCTTCAGGCAGACCCGGCAGCTACAGTGCCATCTCTAGGGGCTTCACCCTCTCTGGCCAAGGACAGGTCCCTGCAGGTCAGGCACTCAGTCTCTGGGGGAGCAGTCCGCCAAGGGATTTGTGTTTGCACAAGCCCCCTTGCTGGGCCACCTTCTGCAGCCTCCCATGAGAGCCTTCAGGGTAATGGTGAGGAGTGGCCCTCATCTCTGTGGCCAGAAGGCACTGGCTTCCCAGCTGGTTATCAAGGGACCAGTGTGGACCTCCTGCCTGGCAAGACGGCCCAGCTCCTGTGGATTGCAATCTCCCCTTTGACCACTCGTGCCTGCATTAAGGCACCCCCGTGTGACATTGCCACGGCAAAGGCTAACGCTCTGGACCACACAGGCAGAACTCATGTGGAGACCTCTGTCCCCACAGGTCCACAGGTGGTAGAAGGTCCGGGGCGGGTCGTGCTTTCCCCTCCACATGAGTTGGTTCACATCCAGAAGCATCAAAGCCCTCCTCCCCATCCTCCCACTCAGCTCTGCCTACACCAAGTGCTGAAAACTTTCTGTTGTGCCTTCTCACAGGTATCAGTTTCCAGAAAGTCGTTTTGATTTGGGGTGCAGGTCGGGGGTACATGCATGTGTGCGCACGTTCATGTGTACCAGTTACGTGTGCTTGTTCACCTCCTTTCAGAAGACCTCACTGTATGGCCATGGTATGGGCCTCCTGGATCCCCTTGTCTGAGAGTGCTCGTGGTGTCCTCGCCCCCTCTGGGTGCTGGAGCCACAGGGGCACCCTGAGCTGGTTGCGTTATCTAGTTAGAGGCATGAGCAATTATTTTCTTCTTGCAATGGTAATGTATATTTTAAAAGGGAGTTACCATGGGCACCTGGGTGGGTCAGTTGGTTAAGCATTAGACCTTACCTCAGGTCACCAAGTCATGGTTTGTGGCTTTCAGCCACAGGTTTGGCTCTGTGCTGATAGCTCAGAGCCTGGATCCTGCTTCAGATTCTTTGTGTACTTACATCTCTGTTTCTTCCTGCTCGTGCTCTGTCTCTGTGTCTTTCTAAAAAATAAATTTTAAGAAATTATTTTAAAAGACAAAAGAGCATTCCATTAATAAAAGTATCTCAACTAAGAAGAGGCCATTTCCAGAGATTTGTGATACTTGCATTCTTCTCTATTTAAAATTAAAATGTTTTCTTCTCCTATTTATTTTTGAGAGAGTGTGTGTACGTGAGCAAGGGGCAAGGAGGGAGAGAACAAAGTGGGGCTTACCCTAAGTGGGGTTCAAATTGGAAACCCGTGTGATCAGGTCCTGAGAAGTCTGATTTTTAGTTGACTGAGCCACCCAGTCACTGCCTGGTATTCTTGTCCGAATGGACTTTTTACCCCACCTCTAGAAACTGTACGGATAGAAGGATGGTTTTTACTCCCTTACAGTGGGTGAATGTGATTTTTGTTATGTTGTTCTATTTGCTTTGCTTATAAATATCCAAAGATTCGTGAGTAAACATGAATTACAAGAGCAACTATGGCAACCAAAACTGATACATCATTCCACTACCCCGGCCTGCAAGTTTCTGCTGAAAAGTCAGACGATACCTTAAGAAGGTTCCTCTGTATATAGGTAGGTCCTTTTCTCTTGCTGCATTTAACATTCTAAGTTTTGACATTTTCCTGATTATGTCTTGTTTGCAGGACTTTGGGTTCATCACATTTGGGGTTCACTGTACCTCATGGATCTTCTTTCCTAAGGAGAGGAAGTTTTAAGTAGTATTTCTTCAAATACATTTTCTGTTCTTTTCTCTTTTTCTGGGACCCTTCCAATAAATGTGAATACTAATATGCTTGATGTCCCAGAGGTCTCTTTAACATGCTCTTTAAAAATTTTTTTTTATATTTTGCTCTTGAACTTTGATGATTTCTCACTACCCTATCTTCCAGATTCCTGAGCTGTTCTATAACCTCTATTCTTCTGTGATTTAATGTTTCTCTTTGTTGGAAGTTTCTGAGTTCATCCACTTTTCTCTCACTTCCAGCAGGAATAGTTATGAGCATTATTTTGAACTCATCCAGTAGATTGCCTATCTCCATTTTAGTTTTCTGTCTGAGGTTTTGTCTTGTTCTTTCATTTAGAACATATTCCTCTGTGTCACTTTATCTGATTCTCCTGATTTATTTATTTTTTAAAGTAATCTCTACCCCCAAGTAATCTCGAACTCACAACCTTGAGATCAACAGTCACATGCTCCACCGACTAAGCCAACCAGGTGCCCCTCTCCTGTTTGATTTTATGTATTAGGAAGACTATGTTTCCTGGTGTTCACGGAGTGGTTTTACGTAGAAAGCATCCTATGGGCACAGAAGCCCAATCTTACCTGAACACTGGAACAGGGTGTCCCATGTTGGCAGAACGCACACTCATTTGTTGTAGCTGGGCCATGGCTGCCAGGGGTGGGCTGGGGGGTGGGATTAGAGCCGAGTGCGCTGCCACAACTGTCATGGGTACACTGGTGGGGAGTGTTGCCCCCCATTGTCCTGGGTAGGAGGGGTTTTGGAGGGCTACCAGTACCAGCCATGGCTGCTCACCAGGCGTGTCAGAGTGGCAGGTGTGTTGGGGGTCCGCCTGTCCTGGGCAAAGCTACCGATGGGCGAGACGGGGAAGGAGCTGCTTTCGAGGGACTGCTTTTGGGGCAAGGTGAATAGTTCTAACCAGGTAGATGGAGAGTGGCCGAACTGGTGCCCACTCGCGTTGGGTGAGCGTGAAGCCCCGCTCCTGGTGGGAAGCCCTGCTGACTGCAAAGACGGACATCATGGGAGCTCACCATTTTGGTGCAAGTACCCAGTGTGGCAGGGAAGGGGGTGGCTGACGTGGACCTTGACACCTTTGCTCCTCAGGGAGGATAGGCGCATCAGTGATAGTCCTCTTGGGGATACTAGGAGTGTGGGTTCTGAACAGACTTTTTGACGTGTCTTCTTTAGATCTTTAAGCCATGAATAGTTGTGCTAGTATTCGAGTTCCTCACAGAGAGCTGCCATATGAGGTTGTAGCCATAGTGTGTCCATGGGAAGAGGCAAATGCACGGTCCTCCTACTCTGCCGGCTCAAACGAGATTCCCAACCAGAATTGATAAGGAGATCACAGTTTGAGTATTTATCTGAGAAATATGGGAGAATAGAAAACTAAGAGTTGATTATGGTTATATTTATAGGGCTTTGTTTCTCTCCTTAGTTAGAACTAGAGACCAGTGATATTTAACATACTCAAGAAATACTCAAGAGCTTAAGAGAACTGAGTGGTACCCATTTATAATGGGCTTTTGTCTGAGAATGTAAACATACGGTAGGATGTCCTGAAAGATGCCCACTATACAATCACAGTGTCAGTCCTGGGAGTGGTGTGAACGTGAAGGCGGATGGCCAAAGAGAACTCATTATTGGCTGACCTAATGTGTGCCAGATGCTGTTCTTCATAATGGAAACACAGCCATTAAAGAGACAAAAAATGTCCCTGGTCACATGAGACTCACATTCCAGCGAGGGAGAATGAAAAAGTAAGATCAGTGAGACTCCTATATGTCATGATGCATAACGATCCGTCCTATGCAGCGCGCTTAGGCAGGGGAGGGGAGTGGGCCATGGGGAGGCTGGGGATTTGCACCTTCAGGTAGGCTGTAGGGTGAAGGCAGCGCTGCGGTGACAGAAGTCCTGAAGGAAGTAGGGAGAGCCCTGAGGACGTCTGGGGATGGAAGTTGCCGAGCGAGGGAATGTCCTGTACCTCTTACCCCTGTCAACCGGTTTCAACGTAGTCCCTCCCGATTTGATACGACAGGTGCTGCGTAGTTGGGTCTTGGCAGGATGCAAGGGGTCAGGATTAGGGCCAGTGGTACCTGGAGGGTTTACGTGATTAGGATGTGGGTTGAGGCCTTTTCCACTTTGAATAAAGGGAGGCTCTGGCTACAGTGTGTGAGGCTCTCAGCTACTAACTAAGCATGAATGCTTCCATAACACGGATCACGTCAGAATACGTGTATAGATGGTTCCTTGCTTAGCATCTCACGTGGCGATTCCTTCTCTTCAGTAAGCTCCAGGCCCAATGTGGGCCTTCAACACACGACCCTGAGATCAAGTCGTATGCACTCCCGACTGAGCCAGCCCGGCGCCCTGTTGCTCAGCATCTTACGAGACTCGGTCTAGTTTTGTCTGGAGTTTACGGGGCATGATTAAGAGAGCTGTACAAAACTCAAGCTGTCCCTTGCCACCCAGTGCCAGGACACTCATCGCTCATTAGAATCATTAAGTTACAAGTGGAAAGACCTTTCCATGTCCAAGGATGCAGGGCTGACAGGTTATTTCAGTAACTTCAGGGACAGTAGCATAAGTAAGCACAAAAGGCTGATCAGTATTGTTGGCCACAAGCCTGAACCCCAGCAAGTAACACTATGAAGTCACTAAGTGGTCACGGTTGATGATATCACAATGGGTTTCAAGCATCTTTGGGTTTAGGCTTATTTCTCCTACCGGTGTGTGCTGGCTGGAAGGGTGTCTCTTACAGAGGACGTAAAAGACCGGTATCTGGTTCCCTTTTTCACGCAGAATCTTTACTTAGAGGAATAATTGTATCTGTGACAAGGGTAATCAAAAAGACTTTCCTTCTTTTCAGGTCCCAGTTTTATAAGAAAATTGGCAAGTGTTGACCATCAGTGAGTTCTGGACCCAGAGTTCGGGCACAGATGAAGAACAGACACGGACTTCACACTCCTGATAGGGGTGTGAGCGAACCGTGAGTTGCACTTGGATTCCGCGTTCCCCCTTCTGTACACAGGCTTCTTTTTCAAAGTAGGCCGCTCACTGAACTTCCTCTGTTCATGTCTGGTTAGCCCGGTGTCCACGCCTGCCCAGTCGCTCTAATGCTGAGGCGATCATGAGGCGATCATAATGCGATCATGATGATGGTGATGAGGGTCCCGCCGGGGGGACTGGAACATATTAACCTCTCTGGTAAGTTCCAAGCTCAAAGCCCAGCACAGGCCATTACTTGACTAGCGCTGATTTCGCGCATCTGGTAGGTATGTGATTTATCCCCTTGATGTTTACAAGCATGACTTTCTGAAGTGTCTTATGCTGGGGCCATGGAGGTCTTGTAGGAATCGTGTGTACGTTAGGTTTCAGTCAGTATTGCAGCTGTGTTCTTCATGCCCAAGATTAAGCAAAGGAAGGCAGGGTTATTTCAGTAACTGTCAGCATAGCCTGATATTTGTGTCCCCTCTAGAAGCACAAAAGATTTGAGGTGATCCCATTTGTCTCCCTAGAGAGCGAAGGAGAGGAGCTTCTGTCTTCTGGTCCTGGATCTACAGGACACTGAGCCTTCGCCTGTGACATGTGCTCTGCTGTCGGGCCTTCCAGTCCGCAGTTTTTGTTCTCCATAAGCAGAGTCTCTGCTTATAGGGAGGATCGACCATAAACTCACTTGTCATTTCCTTAGAAGAAAACTACACTTGTCCAAGGCCAATTCCATGTGTTCTTTTGGGGTGTAGCACAGAGCAGGCTCAGAGTGATAGTGAAAGATGAATAGCTTATTATATATTATGTATTATGAAGTATTCTTTTGTGAGTTTAACAGTAATACACATGTAGGTGCTTTAGAACATTATAAATGCTTGAAGATGGAGACCTGAGAGACCGTTTTCTGATGGTTGTACTGACTTCGTACCTCTTATGGACCATATCCTTGGTGCTCTCTCCTGCTGACCTGGGCGAATGGGTCAGGGTCCAGCAGACATCGGTTTTCTATACTGTGTGTCAGTTCCTAAGTTCTGTGAGTCAGCAGTTGGAGTGGGGACAGAGGAGGGCACATGGGGACAGAGGGTAGGGAATACCCAATAAGCCGTATGATCCCATCAACCTGCCATTTCTCATTTTGAACAAATCTCTTTACTTCTCCGGTTCTAATCTTCAGCTACTATGTGGGTCCATTAAATGAAAAGGTCTTAAAAATGTATTGCCAAGGACCTTTCTGAGAAGCTGAATAATAGTGTGGAAAATAATTTTTTACAATGGACATGTGCACAAATTAGCAGATACCTTAGGAGGTATAAGGAAAACTCTAGGCCTCTCTTTTAACACCTTTTTATAGAAGTGTAATTAAAATACAGTGTTATATTAACTTCAGGTACACAGAATGATTCCTGTCAACAAATGTTATTAGACTCTTAGTGACTGTATTTTCATCTCCATGATTTATTTACTTTGTAACTAGAAGTTTATCCCTCTTTTTTTTTTTTTACTGTTTATTTTTGAGAGACAGTGCAAGTAGGGGAGGGGCAGAGAGACAGGGGGACAGAGGATCTGAAGCAGGCTCTGCACTGAGAGCAGAGAGCCTGATGTGGTGCTCGAACTTGTAAACCATGAGATCATGACCTGAGTGAAAGTTGGATGCTTAACTGACTGAGCCACCAGGCGCCCTTAGAAGTTTATTCTTCTTAATCCACTTTACCTGTTTCCCCCCCACCCCCCAATCTAACTCCCTTCTGGCAACCACCAATTTGTTCTCTGTATTGAAGAGTCTGGTTTCCGTGTTTTTCTTTGTTGATTTATATGTTTCTTAAATTCCACATGTGACTAACATCATGTGGTATTTGCCTTTCTCTGTTTGACTTCTCCCACTTAGCATAATACCCTCTAGGTCTACCAATGCTGGTACAAATGGCAAGATACCATTTCTAAGTGGCTGAGTATTATATCATTGTATAAACCATATATTTTTCCATTTATGGAAAAACATTCACTCTGTGGCTTTTGTAAATAGTGCTGCAATAAACATAAACAGTGCACATACCTTTTCAAATTAGTGTTTTCATTTTCTCTGGGTAAATACCCAGAAGTGGTATTATTGGATCATACAGGGTTTTTGTTTTTGTTTTATTGAGGCTACTCCGGTACTGTTATCCAAAGTGGATACGCCCATTTACATTCCCGGCAACAGGGCAATGGGGTTCCGTTTTTTCCACTACCTTGCCAGCACTTGTTACTCCTTGTGCTTTTGACTGTAGGTACTCTGACAGGTGTAGGATGATATTTCATTGTGGTTTTGATTTGCATTTCCCTGATGCTGAGCGATGTGCTTTCAGGGGATCTGTTGGTTATTTGTATGTCGTCTTTGAAAAAAATGTTCAGATCCTCCGACCATTTAAAACAATTGTTTTAATGTTTTATTTATTTTTGATACAGAGAGAGACAGAGCATGAGAGTGGGAGGGGCAGAGAGAGAAGGAGACACAGAACAGGAAGCAGGCTTCAGACTCTGAGCTAGCTGTCAGCACAGAGCCTGACGCGGGGCTCGAACCCACGAACCGTGAGATCTGACCTGAGCCGAAGTCTGAGGCCTAACCAACTGAGCCACCCAGGTGCCCCTCCTCCGCCCATTTTTAAATTGGATTATTTGTTCATGGTGTTGAGTTGTAGGTCTTTAAGTATTTTGGATTTTAGCCCCTATCAGATATGCCATTTGTAACTATCTTCTCCCATTGGTAAGTTGCCTTGTCGTTCTGTTGATGGTTTCCTTGGTCATGTAACGGCCGTTGCTCTTTTTCAGTGTAGTTCTAAGAGTTTATTTTTGCTTATTTTCGTTTCCTGAGGAGACATACCTAGAAAAATGTTTTTACCTCTGATGTCAAAGAAATTACCGCCTATGTTTCCTTTTAGGAATTTTATGGTTTCAGGTCTCATGTTTAGGTCCTTAATCTATTTTGAGTTTAATTTTATGTTGTAAGATAGTGGTCCAGTTTCATTCTTTTGCATGCAGCTGTCCAGTTTTCCCGATACCACTAGGGGAAGATAATGTCTTTAAACCACTGTATATTCTCGCCTCCTTTGTCATACATTATTTGCCCATATAAGCATGGGTTTATTTCTGGGCTATCCATTCTGTTCCATTGGTCTGTGTCTGTTTTTGTGCCAGTACCATAGTGTTTTGACTAGTAAAGCTTTGATATCTCTAGCTTTATATTTTGTTAATATTGCTTTGGTGAGCATCTGGATGGCTGAGGGGGTTAAGCATCTGATTTTGGCTCAGGTCATGATCTCACAGTTTGTGAGTTCAAGTCCTGGATCAGGCTCTGCACTGGTGGCATAGAGCCTGCTTGGGATTCTCTCCCTCTCTCTCTCTCTCTCTCTGCCCTTTTCCTACTTGTGCTCCCTCTCTCTCTCAAAACAAGTAAAATTATTATTTTAAAAGAAGATTGGTTTGGCTTTTTAAGGTCTGTCATTCCATACAAATTTTAGTATTATTTGTAATAGTTCTGTGAATAATGCTGTTGGTAACTTGATAGGGATTGCATTAAATCCGCAGGTTGCTTTGGATAGGATGGACCTTTTAATAATATTGGTTCACATCCAGAAGCATGGTCTATCTTTACATTTGTTTCTGTTGTCTTCAGTTTTTTTCATCGATTTGTCGTAGTTTTCGGAGTACAGGTCTTTCACCTCTTTAGTTGAATTTGTTCCTTGGGGTTTCATTCTTTTTAGTACAATTGTGAGTGGAATTATTTTATCAATTTCTAAACTTTCTGCTCCTCATTTTTAGCATATAGAAATGCTACTGATTTCTTGGGCATTAATTTTTTTATCCAGCAACTTTACTGAATTCTAGAATTTTCTTTTGTGGAATCTCTAGGATTTTCTATGTATATTAACATGCCTTTTACAAATAGTGACACTTTAACTTCTTTTCCAATACGGATGCCTACCTACCTCTTTTTCTTGTCTGATCGCTGCAGCTAGGACTTCCAGGACTATGCTGAATAAAAGTGGCAGGAGTGAACATCCTTGTCTTGTTACTGATATCCGTGGAAAAGCTCTCAGTTTTTCTCCATTGAGTATGTTAGCTGTGGGTTTTTCATATGTGGCCTTTCTTGTGTTGATGTATGTTCCCTGTAACCCCCCTTTAAGAGAGGTTTTTTTTTAATCATGAAGGATGGTTAAATTTTGTCAGATGTTTTCCTGCTTCTATTGAGATGATCATATGATTTTTGCCTTCATTTTGTCCACGTTTTGTATCATATTGATTGACTTGTGAATATCGACGCATCTTTGCCTGTCTGAAATAAATCCCACTGGATAGTGATAATGATCCTTTTTTTAAAAAAAAAAACATTTTTATTTTTTTTTAATTTCGTTAAGGTTTTATTTATTTTTGATACAGAGAGAGACAGAGCATGAGAGGGGGAGGGACAGAGAGAGAAGGAGACACAGAACCGGAAGCAGGCTCCAGGCCCTGAGCTAGCTGTCAGCACAGAGCCTGACGCGGGGCTCAAACCCACGAACCTGAGATCTGACCTGAGCTGAAGTCAGAGGCTTAACCGACTGCACCACCCAGGCGCCCCTAAAAAAAGATTTTTTAAGTTTATTTAGGAGAGAATCACCTCATGTGGGTGACAGGCAGAGAAAGAGGGAGGGAGAGGGAGAGAGGGGGAGAAAGAGAGAGAGAGGGAGAGAGGGGGAGAAAGAGAGAGAGAGAGAGAGAGAGAGAGAGAGAGAGAGAGAGAGAATCCCAAGCAGGCTCTGTGCTGTCAGCTGATCTCATGAAACTTTGAGATCATGACTTAAGCCAAAACCAAGAGCTGGGTGCTTAACCAACTGAGATGCCCAGGCGCCCCAAATGATCCTTTTGATGTATTGGTGAATGTGATTTGCTAATCTTTTGTTGAGGATTATTCCATCTGTGTTCAGAGATATTGGCCTGTATCTTTTTTTTTTTTTTTTGGAAGCACTTCTTCCTGTTCTCATTTATAGAAAAGCTGCAAAGAACTGGGCAGCATTAGCATGCATGCTCTCTGCGCTTAGGTCCATGTTCTGCAGCCACATGCATACTCCCCCCCCCCAAGAAGGCTTTTGCTGGTGGGTGTGGCCAGATGTCTGACCCTCCCCACCCCCCCAATCCTGCTGGGGCTGCAGTTTCACCTAGGTGAGCAGGGCACGCCCTCCCTGCTGCCCACTGAGACTCTGCCCGGACTTGAGGCCGGCTAGTCTGTGTGGTTGTCGTCCCCTTCCCCTGGGCAGGAGGGCAGGAGGCACTTTGGAGCAGCATCAGTCCCTGCCAGGGCCACACGCAGGGTGTGTCAGGGCAGCAGCCTGTTTGGAACGGTGCCTGAGAAGTTGTGTTTCCTGGGGCAGGTCTGCAGGGGAACGTGGGCCAGTTTGTGGGGCTAGCAAGCCAGGTGGAGTGATCGTGCTGGTGGGAAAGTATCCAGCTACCCAGGATGGGGTGAGGGAAGAGATCGCTGCCCCTCTGGCACAGAATCTGATGTTACTAAATACATAGGCTTCACGTGCACTCCAGGTGCTTTTCAAATTCCTGCTTCTGTGCCAGGTCTTGGCCGTGTTATGTGTTAAGGTGGCTCTTTAAGGGCAAGGACTGAGTTTCCTGTTGTTGCCCTCTGGCTCTCCTGGAGTTGAGCCCCCTGATTAAAACTCAGGAAGTTAAGTCCCACTGATTTTCAAAGCCAACTGTTTCAAGGACCTGTGTTCCCAGCACGGGACTCTTGTGCCTGGGGTGGGGTCTGATAGTCACTACTCTGTGCTTGTGGGGTCCCTCCCATTTCCGGTAATCTGACCAAGGCTTCGGTTCTCATGGTCTCTGCCCCCCCTTTTTTGATGGTGCTCCTAGGATCTAGGATTATCTGTGGAAGATCTGATCTGTCCTGCCAGTCTTTGAGCTGTGTTCAGTCAGTTGCACCTATGTAGCTGTCATCTCGGTGTGTCCACGGGATACGGTGAGATCAGGACCCTCCTACCCTGCCATCTTCCTGACCTCCTTGGCATCTCGGATCTCTCTCTTAAGAGCACCTCTACTTATGGTGCTTCATTTCTCTTCCGATTTTACAGATCTGTCATTCTAGTGCCTTCTATTATTCAAATAACACAGGCCCCTACCTGAAACCCTCCAGTCATTTCCCATTGAAATTATAGTAACAGGGGTGCCTTGGTGACTCGGTTGAGTGTCCGACTTTGGCTCAGGTCATGATCTCACCGTCCGGGGTTCGAGCCCCACTCTGGACTCTGTGCTGACAGCTCAGAGCCTGGAGCCTGCTTC
>NW_021856111.1:22633-25000 GCF_006229205.1 Suricata suricatta
AAAAAAAATAAAATAAAACATATGATTTGATAAATACTGACCTATATTACACCTGAGAAAGGATCACTGCATTCAAAATAAGGAACACATCCAGTCACATCTAGCTAGAAGTTTTGGGTTCCCCTCAGGATATATAGTAATGAAAACTACGTTGTTGCTCCAGATTCTCTATTTATTTCAAGCTAACCAAGGATTTATTACGGCAATTTCATATGCATTGTAAAAACATGCACCTCTTGCATGTGAATGTACCTAAGAAAGTTCTTTCTTCACATGTTTAGTACTTTCTCCTCCAGATCAAAGAGAGGGAGACAGAATCCCAAGCAGACCCAGTACCATCAACACAGAGCCTTTTGTGGGGCTCCATCCCACCAACTGGGAGATCATGAGCCAAAAATCAAGAGCCAGATGCTTAACCAGTCAATTACAAAATAGCTTTAATGTAATCACATATCTTCTTTCTCTTTTGCAAAACCTTCTAAATATTGCTTCAATTATAGAGTGCTTTCTATTTCTAGACCCCAAAGGCATCTCCTTCCTTTTTATTTAAGATGAGGTGATTGGCGAGATAGGAGGAGACTTTTTGATTTCTTGCCTCTGGGGCAAGTGGCTTTAACCAGAGGGGGGAGGTAGTGACCCGAATCCTCCCTGGTTTAGTTGGAAACCCTTGGTGCCTTTTTTGGGAGGAGAGGCAGGGCTGCAGTTTTAGGTAAGACACCAACCTCTATGCAATTCGGGTGTGCCTCTCAGGGGACTCAGAGATGGACCGATGGGTCTCCCCCTGCAGTGCTCAGCCTTGCACCCCTTGTCTGGTGCCAACACCCACCGGTGTGCATATCTCTGAGCTCTATGCAGTTCCCATAGGAATATTTTCCTCCTCAGGTTCTGCCAAGCCTCTGTCAGCCAGATCAAGTCTATGAGAGTATATTTGTAGAGGCTTTCATGCCAGGGAGTCAATTTGGTTTTTTATGAATTTTATAATCCTGTTAAATACAAAGGGTCCCAAGGTAAACAACAATAAAAGGCTAATCAGGGGTCCTATAAGGGGCATCAAAAGTGAGAACATGGAAGATTGGCAGCGGCAGAAAATTTCTTTTTCTGTAACTCAACGTTGAGTTTGTGTAGCTGTTGGACTCGTGTGTCCACAAGGCCAGATTCATTGACGTAGAGCAGCATTCTTCCTTGAGGAACAGGCAGGTCCCTCCTTTTTCAGCGGTAAGAACGCCCAATGCACGGCGGTTCTGCAAGGCAACTTGGGCAAGCGAAGTTATCTGTCTTTGCAAGGAGGCCAGGGACTCAGCGGAGGCCTCAACCGCCAGGGCAAGCTGGTGAGAGAGTTTGGAGGTAGTATGGAGAGAGTGCCCTAAGGCTCTGCCGGCCAGGCCAGTGACAACCAAGGATGAAGCGAGAGACGCCGGCTACCAAGGGGAGGAAGACGGCACGTTTTGATATTGATTGAGGAGGTGAAGGTATGTTCCACCCCAGATACTCAGCAGGGGTAAGGAGTGTCAACTGACGCACCACTGTGACGGGAAGACATAGCAACCCAGGATTGCTGGTGTTAGAGAGGTTTTTTTGAGAGACTGCCATTGCACTAGGAAAAAAACCCTTCGGGGGCCCTTAGTGATTGTTTAGGCGGGGCACTTTGATTGCATAGACTGGTGCTGGCATTATAGTAACAAAATGAAAACTGTCGCTGGAGTGGGTTGGGAAATAAGGATACATCAAAAATGGGAGGAGGGGAAGGGGATTGCTTGCTGGAGGTGCTTAGGGCAGCAGAGAAGCAATTGAGTGCCATCAGGTCCGGCCAGTAATATGTCATCCATGTAATGGATGATATAGAGAGAAGGCCAAGAGTTTCGCAGGGGATCAATTACCTGAGCAACAAATTTCTGACAGAGGGTGGGGCTGTTGGCCATACCCTGAGGTACGACACGCCACTGGAAGCGCAGCATGGGTCCTTTAAAATTGACAACTGGCAGGCTGAAGGCATAGCGTTGTCTATCTTGAGGATGTAAGGGGACGGTGAAAAAACAGTCTTTGAGGTCAATGACTATTTTGAAAAAGCCTTTTGGGATGGCTTACGGGGGTGGGCAGTCCAGGTTGTAATGCCCCCATAGTAAACATGGTTTTATTGGTTTCTCTTAGGTCCTGTAAGAGTCTCCATTTACCAGATTTTTTCTTAATGACAAAGATAGGGGTGTTCCAGGGGGAAGTAGTGGGCTCAATGTGTCCTGCAGCAAGCTGTTTCTGTACTAACTCCGCAGCCGCAGCCAGTTTTTCAGCAGTTAAGGGCCATTGATCAACCCAAACAGGATCATGGGATTTCCAGGAAATCTTATCTGCATGGGGTACAGGCATGTCAAT
>NW_021856112.1:0-2035 GCF_006229205.1 Suricata suricatta
TCAAATGAATTTCTAAATGCAAAACATTCATTTCCCTTTTGGTTCTCTAAGCTTCTCCAAAATTGACAAGATATTTCTAATCTTTTCTCATCCAGGTTACTTACCCTATGACCATCTGCTGTGTTCTTTGCATGTAGAGTGTCAATGCCATCTTCATAGTATCTCGTCCCACCAGCAAGGTGCAGAACTACCTGACTTGGTATTGTTCATTACACTATTGAATTGATCAGGCAGGGTAAAGTTTAGAAAGTGCATAATGAAACATTTAAAAATTAGTGAAACCAGAGGGATAGCTTAAAATTACTTAGAAACCTCATTTCACTTTTCCAAACCAAATTCACAGCCCTTTATCCAAAGCCCTTGGACTAGATCCATTTCAGAATAAATATTTTTTTTTTAATTTTGGAAAGTTAATATGGTGCATTCACACTCACAAAAGATTCTAGGGCAACACTCCGTAAATAAACACATTAATATAACTGCCACAAAAGCGTTGAAGAATCACATGATTGCTCAGGCCAAGTTTTTTCTGCCAAAACAGTAAACTTTTGGCTTTCAATGCTTTTGAATAAAAAGGCTGTGGATTGTGGCTGGTAGACCCACAACTGTATTTCCTCTAGATGTTTGAAGGTAATGCTCTCATGATAGCTGCAAATATTGATATATTACTAAAAAAGCCAAAATTTGTTGGCTTGATTCAGTAACACTTACCTACTGAAATCTTGTATTTGGATTGAAGTCATTTACTAAGAAAGAGAAAAAAGTTTTTGATAGGTCCTCAAGTGGTTTAAAGATTAGAATGTAGGTGCCAGAGTAGTGATTCTCTACTTCTACTGAAGATGGGAATAATAGAAATGACATAGCCTTTGGGAGATTGGACTGAAAGAACGTTGACTAACATGCTATGACTTTCAGAACTGTAAGACACTAAAGGAAAATGGTCATGAGTCACCTGGGTGGCTCAGTCTTTAAGCATCTGTCTCTTGACTTTGGCTCAGGTCAAGATCCTAGCATCGTGAGATTAAGCCCCACCTCTGCACTGGGCTTGGAGCCTGTTTGGGACTCTCTCTCTCTCTCTCTCTCTCTCTCTCTCTCTGCCTCTTTGCCCCTCTCCCCAACTCATGCTCTCTCTCTTAAAAAAATAATAAAGGAAAATGGTCATAGATGCTTAGTTCTTTCCATACAAAGAGAAGAAAAATACAATTATTTATCTGGAATGATTATATTCAGTTTATTCTTAAGGGAATGAACCACTTAATTTTATGATACAATGAAAAGCAGTCTAAACCAGGTATCCTGACACTAAGAGAGTCATCATTGTCACTTCACTAATACCAGTGTTTTGCCTGTTTCCTTACATCATCCATGCCCACCATCCAGAATGGATCCACATCACACCTTACACACAAAATGGTGGCTGGGTGACTAGTCTATTTTCACTTCTGCATTTCTATATTTATTGACTTTACATGTGGTTAAAGAGTCTTATTTAAGAAAAATATATCGTTGACAATAACAGAATAATTACACAGTCATTGCTTCAATCTGGCTATATAAATCATTGTGATTTAACCTACACTAGTAATAAAAATAAATGATATTGTTTTTGGTTCATTACTGCTGATCTAATAAAATGTAATGAATTAAGAAATTTCCCGAGTGAAACAGACTCATAAAAGTAACAATTTACTAATGGTGCTGTAATACCCGATGTGAATGAATAAAGAAAAAATAAGCGTTTTAATAAAAATCTGTCTTTAGGAAAATGCCTTCCCCATTTCTTTCATCTTCTGTCTTTGCATGTTTTGATGACATCCATGGATATCATTACCAGGAACTAGAATTTCAAAATGCTTGTTTATATGAAAATTTTAATAAAAATTCCAGGAACTCATGAGTTTCTGGGTAGCCTACATGAATTTAAAGGAAAAAAAAGACATATTCCATCTTCTGGGAATGCTTATGTGCCAAGAACTAACTCATTACGGAGCCAACATTCAGAAACAGAAAAACCAGCCCTTCTCCGTCTGTGTTA
>NW_021856113.1:0-1030 GCF_006229205.1 Suricata suricatta
GACCACTTTTTGATCAGTGAATTTCCCTGCAACTGATTTGCCTGGTTGTCCATTTCCTCACTGCCTCTTAGGCCTTGTAATTCCAATAGAGAAAAAACAAGTTTTACAATGTAAACATCTCCCTTTCTTATTGACTTAGACTAAAACTTATGAATAGGAAATCACACCAATCTGAAAAGCAATTTACAAACTCATCAATAAAAGTATGAAAAGGTTCAGTAGTCTTAAGAAAGGACACTTCTGAAAATTCAGTGGTAGTAAATTTCGATTCAATGAGCTTATTCCCAGAAGCAGTAGGGAAGCTGGACATGTTTTATGTAAAGTAAACATGTTTAGTAAAGAAGAAGTTCCAATTATAGAAAATGAGTATTTCATATTAAATTAAAACTTCCATGAAAAGATTACGGTTTTATGTCATGAAAACCATCAAAAGCAGGAGCTCAATGGAATAAAGCTTAAACTGACTAAAGAAATTTACAGAACATATGTCTAAGGGTAAAGAAATAAACATGATTGGGGCATCTGGGTGGCTCAGTCAGCTAAGCATATGACTCTTGATTTCCACTCAGGTCATGATCTCACATTTTGTGAGACTGAGCCCTGCATTGGGCTCTATGCTGACAGGGCAGAGCCTGCTTTGGATTCTCCCTCTCTCTGTTTCTGCCTCTCGCCTGCTCACACATACATGTGAGCTCTCTCTCTTGCTTGCTTGCTCTCTCTCAAAAATAAATAAACAATTTTTTAAAAATAAAATGAAATAAAATATTTTTTAAAAAAGAAATAAACATTATGAATGTAAAATGAGAGGCGTGGAAGTCTGAGATACTGGAAATCACTGTGGGACAGAGCAGATTTCCCCTAAAAGTACAAGGGCTATGAGAAGTCATGTGGAATTGAAAAATGAATAAAAAAAAATCCAAAATTATGGCTACATACATAGGGAAATGAATTACAAGGGATACACCTAAAAACATACTGGTGAGATTCTGGAATTTGCACAGAAGAAAAATATCCCAAAGCCATGTATCTA
>NW_021856114.1:0-1030 GCF_006229205.1 Suricata suricatta
GGAGAATTAGTCCCTTTATATCCTATCTTTGGTTTCTCTTTTTAATTCCAACTCTAACTTACTCTGAGGTGATTTATTTTCTATCCCTTGAATCATTTTCCCTGCTCTTCTTTGGACCATTTCCAGTTTCTCCACCATTCTTTCAAATATAGCTTAACTATTACAAAGGGCTATTCTGGGAAGTCATTACTTAAAGGAAAATTGTGAAAGCATTTAAAAGTTTAAAAATGGCTACATAAATGTTAAAAAATGAAATGTTCCTGTCTAATAATGCTGATAGTGGAATTGTAGTAAATTAAATTACATCAGGTCAGAGCAAAAACCTTGAATGAGAGTCAAGCATATCAAGACCTGATGAAAAAACCCTTTGTTAAGAGAAAGTGATTGTGAGGAGCCAAAAATAAAACTAAGGAGAGAGAACTTTTCCTTTTACCAGTCACTAAAAATTCTCTTCTAAGATGAGGATCTAACTTGCTGGTTCAGGAAGTTGAGATACCAAAGTGAACAGAAGTATCAAAGGAGCTCAAATGCTTTGTAATATTAGGGGGGAAATAAAAGGAAATTCATAGGATTCTACAAGGAAAGAGTTTATGTTACTGTTTTATTGGATAAAGGCAGCTAATAAGTTAGCAAAATATTTTAATTGCAAGCAATGTCTCAGTTGTTTTTCATATTTCACTCCATTTTTAAGTAAATGATAAGAGGTAAAGTATTAAAATTTCCTTTTTGCTGATTAAGATATTGACTTAGACTTTATAATTTATTATTTGTATTAAAGTATAATTACCATGCAGTGTTGTTAGTTTCAGGTGCACAATATAATGATTCAACAATTCTATGTATTGCTCAGAGCTCATTACAGTAAGTGTACTCTTAATTCCCTTCACCTATTCCACCCACCCCCCATCCAACTCCCCTCTGGCAAACGCCAGTTTGATCTCTGTATTAGACTCTGTTTTTCGGTTTGTTCGTTTTGCTTCTTAAATTCCACATGAGTGAAACCACACGATATTTGTCTTTCTCTGACTGA
>NW_021856115.1:0-1030 GCF_006229205.1 Suricata suricatta
GTCAGGTGGGGAAGGGACAGACAGACAGAGTGACGTCAGAAGCTCCGCGCCCACCTCCGCACAGTCCGACATCCTCAGGCCCCGAGTATCTTGCAGAGATTTCGCCGCGCCCCGAGACACGCCCCAAGTCCTTACAGTCCGTGCTAACGAGGTTCGGAGCCAGGATGGGGGTGGAGACAGAGGGCGGCGGAGAAGCACAGCCATAAAACAAGAGAGAGAAAACACAGTTATAACGAACGTATAAAATGAACAATACTTCTCATAACAACTAAACATGCCCAATAAAATATTACTCCAAAAATCGCTTTCGAGATGCCTTGCTGAGCGGGCAGGAAAGAACAATCCCTCAGAGGCCAAGCAACCCGTGAAGCCGGGTGGCTGGGGCCAGCTTTGAGCCCAGGGACATCTGCTAACCACCAGCCATCATGATCCTCTGGCCTGATGGTCCGGCGGGCTGGGCCTTCTGGGGACACGGGGAGGCCAGCCCACGGGAGGGGGGCTCCAGAGGGAGCCCCCACAAAACCAGACTTCCAAGGGCAACCTCTCCATCTGACAGTGACCCAGAAAGACCTCAGAAAAAGACAATAAAAATCCTGCCTTGGCTCAAATGTGGTGCTAAATGGATGGAAAATGGAAATCTGCCCTGATCATTTGGAACCCCAAGCGAGTCCCCATGTGGTTTTGCAGCCTGAATTCACACTCTGCGAAAAACAAAAAACAGATACATCCTCTCCCGAGCTGGTCACAACCCAACCTTCCAAAAAGAGTCGAGTACAAATTCTCCTCAACAGAATGCACTTTCACATAATTCCCACATAGGAAGTTACGAGAAAAATGAACCGTGGTCAAAACCCACAAAAGGAACCAAGAGGCAGGTGGCACGCGTGAGCGCCCCAGAAACGGTAGCACCGCGTCGCAGAGACCTCGCTCCTCATATTTACATAAGCTGGAATAAGAAAGCAAGCATGTGAAATATGCTTCAAGAAGTAACATTTTTAAATATACATTTGGTTCAAGAGACTATAGCAAA
>NW_021856116.1:0-1030 GCF_006229205.1 Suricata suricatta
CAGCCCTGAAGGCCGGTTGAGTGGAGGGAGAAGATTCTGGGTCTCTGAGAATGGCACTGAGCTGATGCACTGGCCCACTGGGAGGCCTGTGTGACTTTTGGATTCTCCCTGAGAGACAACGGGTGTCTAAATTCTTCAGCAATTTTGAGTGGAGATCTTGGGAACGTGCAGCTAAAAGGTGCCTGGACCTGATAGGTGATCTAGTTTTAGGGGGGGTTGCGGAAGGCCTGTGTCTCCCATCATGTTCTCCAAGGAGCAGACTCTACACTGGAGATTTTCAGGCAGGAAATTTATCAGGGAATGCCCTTGGGATCAGCACCTGTCGGCGGGGAGGGAAATGGAATCCGTCAAAGGAGGGGAACTATCATGCAGTCATGACAAGGTCTCAGCTGATCTCACAGAAAGTTCTAGAGCCGGGATGGCCCCAAGAGCTTTATGTCCTTGAGACAAGGGATTGGGTCCTGGTAGAGCCATGGAAACAATCAGTGGATGTGGTCTGGCCCCACAAAGGCGGAGTGACTTTGGGTGGAGCAGCTCTCTAATTGAAGGCATTTCCTGGAGAGAGACACCTGTGGAGTCGTCAGCCACGGACTTCCTGGCTGGAGGCGAATCCAGCTTGCCTACCACAGCAGTGAGGACAGCCTACTGGAAGAAGTGATACCTAAGCTGGGATCCATGAGTGCCTGGGTGGCTCAGTTAGTTAAGTGTCCGACTTTGGCTCAGATCATGACACTGTGGTTCGTGAATTCAAGGCCCGCATTGGGCTTTGTGCTGACAGCTCAGAACCTGGAGCCTGCTTTGGATTCTGTGTCTCCCTCTATCTCTACTGCTTGCCCGCTCACTCACTCACTCTCTCTCTCAAATAAACCTTTAAAAAAAAAAAGCTAGCCTAAATGTCCATCACCTGATGAATGGATCAAGAAGATGTGGTATATATATACAATGGAGTACTACATGGCAATGAGGAAGAGTGAAATCTGGCCATTTATAGCAAAGTGGATGCACCTTGAGGGTGTCATGCCAAGTGAAA
>NW_021856117.1:0-1030 GCF_006229205.1 Suricata suricatta
AAGCACTTGAATGGAAGCCCGCCGCCCTCCAGAGTCACCAGGATGCTGCACCTGCCTCCCCATAATCCTTCGGCCACTCAGAAGGGAGAGCAGCCCTGCTCTGCGGTGCGTGACTGTGTTAGCCTCCACACACACATGGTGACAAGAACGCTGGCCCAGGGCCAGGCACACACCTGCCCAGCCCTAGACCACCCAGGGCCTGGCTGCTGCGTGAACACAGGATACACACGCACATGACCAGGCAGAAGCTGCACCCAGCTGGCAGTCAGCCCATGGACCTCTGCCCCCCGAGTGCCAGCCACACTCAGGGAGGCCCTCAGGTTTGAAGTGAGACCAAAGGGCTGGAAGAGCTGCCGCACTTCCCGTCCCGGCCAGAGACCACCACCAGCTGTGCGCCAGCCCCGGCTTGACTGATGTCGAGGGCTTTGTGGCACATGCTGAGCAAAGAGACACTCTGGCACCTGGTCCAATCGGGCACTAGCAGGCCTCTGATCTCCCGCACGAGAAAGGAGCCACGGACACTTCTCCTCTGACAGGCCTCCCTGGGTGTGGGAGGGAAGCTTTTGGGTGAGTCACTGAGCCCCGAGAACAGGAGAGGAACAAAACGTTTAGGCCCCACCGGGCCAACCCTCCGTGAGTCTGGTGGCAGGTGCAGCTCAGGAGGGGGCAGCCGTGCCGTCTGTCCTTTGTGACTCAGCCAGGCACATAGAGCACGAGGAGGCGTTTCCTAGGGATGCACGTGGAGTCACTGCGGCTGCTGGGAACGGCCACAGGCTCCAGAACCAGTGCTCACACAGTGTGATTCAGGGAGAGCTCTTTAAAGAAGGCTCTCCATCTTGGCCCAGTTTGTAAGAGCCATGGGATAGACCACCAGGGAGCTCCGATCTTAAAGTCACATGAGCTGACAAAAGCGGCTCCTGAAATATGGCAGCTCCAAAGACCAACCTGGACGACCAACCTCCCCCCAGCCCTCACCCAGAAGGCAACACCCAGACAAGGACAGAGCTGTAGTGAAGGGTCCATCCACAGC
>NW_021856118.1:0-1030 GCF_006229205.1 Suricata suricatta
GTGATTTAGAGATTTTGCTACCATTGTGTGTCTGCATGTATCTAATCTGGCCACTTTCCACCTGTCTTGTGGAGTGTTGTCTCCCCCCAGGAGTCCTTGACATGGGCAATCAGGTCCTGGGAGTACTTTTATCAAGGAATGACTGCATTATACTAATGACTATTGGGTAATGACTGCCCTGATGTTCATTTGTTTTCTTCTCTCACTTTATGGGGGCCCCTACTCCACAATGTGGGAGACGCCCATAGTATAAAAGCCCCAGGGCTGAGCGGATGAATATAGCTTTGTCCTTACCCTCCATGAGTGTCTAGCATTATGGCCGTCTATCTGCTGCCTGTCATGCTGCCTGGGGCAGAGGCACCTCGCTGTCCCCAGTGTCATTTATCCCCTTGGCTCCCTAGTAATGGGACCCTTGATTTTATCTGGGAACATGGCAGTCTAGCTAAAGACTACATTTCCCAGCTTCCTTTGCACTGAGCACTGGCCAAGGGAATGTGAACAGACGTGGTCATCAAACCTTCAAAGGGTGGAGGCACTTCCTCTGGTTTTCTTCCGCTTCCTGCTGGTTGGGGAGCAGAAGGGAGTGGTGGGAATTGGATCAGACATCTTAGTCGGTGAGAAGTTGTGTGTTGAGAGAGACGATCCACAAAATAGAGGAGACTGTGTTCTTACCATCGGGTGACCGTATTCAGCCTGGAATCTGGTGCTTGGGCTATTTCATGGGAAAAAAACCCCCCTTTTCCCTTTATGTTATTATTGTTTTTGTCTTTGTTATGTCAGCCACACCAGTTTCTCATTTTATAAAGTGCCTAAATTCTGTGCCTGGAAACGTTGCGTTTTGCCTTTTGGTCTTTAAAGGCTTCCTGATGGAATCAAATTGCTTGACTTATGCCATATGCTTGGGACATGTTTGAAACATGTAAATTCATGACTAATGAAGCAATTATTATAATTAATTGCCATCGCTAATAGGAATAGAACCACTGTAGTTCCAGAGAGACTTCCATGTCACATTTAAAGAGCTGTTCAA
>NW_021856119.1:0-1030 GCF_006229205.1 Suricata suricatta
ACCCTCGGAGACTTACCCTATGTATCTCTTCATCTGGCTGTTCATCTGTATACTTTATCACATGTTTTTTATAAACTGGTAAATATAAGTATTTTGCTCTAACAAATGAACTGAACCCAAGGAAAGAGTTTTGGAACCTTCAGTCTACAGCTTGTTGGCCAAACGCACAGGCAATACCAAGGTTTGGGATGGGCATCTGCATTGTAGAGAGAGGAGTGGGTGGTCTTGAAGGACTGAGCCCTTATCCCATGGAATCTGATGCTGTCTCTAAGTAGATAGTGCCAGAATTGAGTTGAATGATAGGAGACTTAGCTAGTGTGGCAAAGACTTGCTTGCTATTTAGGGTGGGGGCGGAGGTGGTAACCTCCGTTCATTTGATGATCAGAAACAAAACGTTTCGAATGACTAGTAAAGGAGACACACAGGAGAGAAAATCATAGTTGAGAAGAACTGGGTGTTTCTGGGGGGAAAAAATTTGAGAGTTTTCCATTTCCCGACTCCTTCAGACTCTGGAAGAGCACACTTCAAGCCATCTCTACAAATTAATACAAAATCATTTGTTCTGGTTTTCCCCATCATTTCAGGTTCAGAGTCATCAGACACAATTTTAAGATCACAAAGATTGAGCTCTGGTGATCATTGTCATAATATGAAGTGAATTTTATTATGAACCTGGAAATTATATCTGGTATTAAAAATAACTGTTGACATCAAAGTTTTTAAAAATGACATTTCAGTCTATTTTATAAACCAAACCAACACATGCACTTCTAATCTGTATTAAAATAACATTGACTGCAAAGATAATGTTTCATTAAATTATCTTCTACCTAGCTTACTAAAAGGTAAAATGATTTCTGATTTTGGTAGTGGCCATTCATAATCTATTGCAAGGAATTTTTATTGGGTGAAACTTTTAAAATACCTAAGCATAGACAATGTGATATGAATATGTGAGCATGTACACCTTAATTTATGTTTTAAGCTTATTTATTTATTATGAGAGAGAGAGGAGCAAGAGAGCACTAGT
>NW_021856120.1:0-1030 GCF_006229205.1 Suricata suricatta
GACAGCAGGCACTGTATGCTGGTTTGTAGCAGTATCCTATGATCTACTCTTGTGTGTACACCGTGAAAGAGGTTACACTTGTGTGGGAAGTAGGATCAGATAGGTAGGGTGGGGCCATATCACAAAAAGCCTAAAAAGGGAGGAGGTTAAGTTGGAAGATTTAATTAAAGTTTAGTGGCACAGAGCATTCTTAAATCTACAGAATGCATGCATGCATAAATAATTTTAACTTTATTTTTTAATGCTTTTTGAAAACTTAATATTTGAAAGAGAGAGACAGAGTACAAGCAGGGGAGGGGCAGAGAGACAGAAGCAGGCTCTAGGCTCTGAGCTGTCAGCACATAGCCCGATGTGGGGCTCAAACTCAAGAGCAGTGAGATCATGACCTGAGCTGAAGTTGGATACTTAACTGAGTCACCCAGGTGCCCCAACAATAACTTTAAATGAGCATCCTGTCCCAGACCCAGAACACAGTCACCTTCTCTAAATCACTGGTCTCAAGTTGTGTCAAAACACAAATATAATAATCACATCTTTGCAGAATTATTCCAAGATTAAGGATGGGTAGAAGTCTACTCTTTTCCTAAAGACTGTGACTTTTGACTCCCTGAACTGATATACTCACTTGGGAACAGGAGGAAAAGCTGAAAGATAACAGTGCTTGGTACAAAACAGGTCCACCCTTGCTAACTGCACAATAGTAGAGGAATGATGAATGAGAAAAAAGAAGGCACTGCTATGACCAGATTCTCCTCTTGTGCAAACTAAGACCCCAGGGAGAGAAACCACACATGTGCACGCTGCATCCCTGAGCAGGCACTCTGGAGAGCGTCTGTACTGACTAGTGAGTCTTAAATTCTGTGATTCTTGTGCCTCCTTCACCCTAGGATCCTTTCTAGTGCATCTTGCATATTTTGACAGTGTCAAAGACCTCGAATGTGTAGAAATCTGTGTAGTGAGGAGTAAATCAGATGGTTTCTTAATCTTAAGCAAAGAAGTCTTCCAGATGAAGAACATGCTAGTCCACGGA
>NW_021856121.1:0-1030 GCF_006229205.1 Suricata suricatta
CGGGCAGCTCTGCAGCAGGGGTCAGCGGCGCCACCTGGTGGTCCCTGCACACCCGCCTCCCGCCCGGGCTCCCGAGGGTCCACGCCAACCCCCGGCGGCCTCCCCTGCCGCCCCAGCAGAGCACAGCCACAGAGACGTCCAGACGGGGCTGCTGTCGCTGTGCCTCCTTTGCTCCCTGCTGAAAGTGCCTCCGCCTTCCAGGCTCAGGCTACCCGTCTGTTAAATGGACTTACTGAAAACACCTGCCTCTTGGGGTTGTAAGTCCTAAGTAACATACTCCGTGCAAAGTTGCTCAGTACTTGGTCCCCGTTTACAATCTTCACACTCTCCTCAGGCCTTAGGACCCTTATTATGTACTCAGTGAGCAAAGTGAGCCTCAGAGAGGTTAAGCTGCCCGAGGTCTCACGGTTGCAGAGTGGCCCCTGCGAGTCCTCCAACTCAGGAGGGTCCAAACTTTATCTCAGATTATGGCAGAAGACATGTCCTGGACTCTGGTGGAAGTAAGAGGGCTGGTTCAGTTCTGTCCCCTTGGGCAAGTTCCTTCTTTCTCTCCCTCTCCCTCCCTTTCTCTCTCTCTGGCTTTGATTACCACATGCACTGAATGAGCAAATGGCAGAGTAAGCACCACAAGGCTGGGGTCTGAGGTCTGTCCCCGGAATCTCGGGCTGAGTGGTTCTGGCACCACAACTGTGCTCACCCAGCTGGTTCCTTCCTTCATCGCTGCTGGTTCTGGGACATGGGGCTGGGCCACAGGGAGCAGGCCGGCTGTGGGGACTTCCTGGCTCCTGAAGTTCTGGGTTGTGGTGGCTCTCAGAGCTTGTAGAAGTCACTCTCTAGTCGGGGGAGCTCTCCCTGACTCCGTGATGGACAAGTGGCTCAGGCAGGGAGCCAGGTTCAGGCCCGGGGTCCCTCAGAGCACCCTCCCTTGTCCCACAAACATTCCCTTCCTAGAGAAGTGAGGCTTCCTGGGAAGACCCCAACACCTTCCCTAAGACCCTATAAGCCCCATTGCCCCCACACCCGTCCCTGA
>NW_021856122.1:0-1030 GCF_006229205.1 Suricata suricatta
TCTGGTTTTTGGGGACAAAATTGAAATCTGTGCATCACAAGACTGACCTATGAATCATTCAGTGAAGTAAAACCCTAAGTTTCAAGCTCATCTGCTTTAGAAGCCATCTCTTCAAACTGCGGGGAAAAAGCCTGCAGAAGAAAATTTACTGTATACTATAAGAGGCTATTACTAACAAACTCAAGACTTTATGTAGGTCCAACTTTATTACTCAGCATGTAAAACAAAACATACATTCAGGAACAAGTTTCTTTCCCATGTTTGAATTGTCCACATATCTTTTAAGACATACCGCTTTTAATTTAGTTTTATGCTACTTGTATACATGTCACTTTTTTCTAGAAGTTTGACCTTTTCAAATATACAGACTTTGTCAAGTTTACGTATATACTTATGCATAGTTTGTGTGACACTGATGCATAAATACTTTGGAAAGCCCATAGTAGGTAAGTCAGTTCTTGGACTTTGTGATTTCCCGAGATATCTGATAGACAGTGCTATTGTCTCTGATATCTGACTACTTGTAGTAAGAGGAAAAAAATCAGTTCTTTAAAATCCTTTGCATATCTTCTATGGTTATTGTTGGGGAGGAAGATTTTCCTCTGCCCTAAGGCCCATCTAGCTGGGCTTAGACTTGAGACAGATTAATAGAAGAAAATCAAATTTAATAGATTTCTGTACAAGGAGTCCACTTAGACATGAAGCTTATCTGAGCTAAGGAGAAGGGCAGGATCTGATGATAAAAAGGGGAGAAAGCTCATTAGCAAGGTGAAAAGAGATATTTTGGGGGGAAATAAGATTGCTCTACTATGTAGATAAGTTCCTTCCCTAAGGGGAAATCTCTGTTAATAGTTCTCTTCCTGTTTCAAGTTCTCCTTAAGCAATGATGGGGGCTGGGGGTGGGCAGAGGGCTTTTCCTGAACCTGCTGAGGTTTTATTGCTTTTAACTCAAAATAATTTAATGCCCAAGTGGCACATGAGAGCATCTTATCCCGCACCCCCTCATTACAGCTTGACATTTATCAGAATT
>NW_021856123.1:0-2033 GCF_006229205.1 Suricata suricatta
GCAGGAACGGCCTCTCAGAGGACAGACATGGCCTTGTGGAGGAAAGCATGGCCCAGCTCCTGGGTCTGAGTCTTCCCTCTCCGCTGGTTCGCCAGGAGCATTACCGTACTCTCCTATAAAAGGGAAATAAGTGTCCCGGACTCACGTCTCTCACTGGGGTTTGTGAGGCTCTGGTACCATAATACTGCCAAGGCGCCTAGTAAGCTGAGGGGCATTGCACACGTGTCTCATGGGAGTCGCATTTAATTGCATTTTGCCCAGCCCACTTCTAAAGAGGATTTTATATGGTGTTACCAGGAAAGCACAGTATCAGCCTACAGAGAATAAAAGATCATGGTCAGATAAAAAGGATGGGTGATAGTTTTACACTCGGGTACTCTGATGATAGATCTGGTCCGAGCCCTTTAGGAGCCCCCCACCTCCCACCGCCTTGTATACTTACTTATTAGGTGTATGGCTTCGGAGTCAAATTCTGGCTCTGCCCTGTATTAGCTGTGTGTCCTTTGGACCAATGATACTACCTGTCTCCGTGGTGCAGTAAGGATGAACTAAGGTCATGTGTGGCACATAGTAAGTGCTCAACAAATGTTTTTTGTTTCTTTTTTTAAAAGTCCGGTGTGAGAGGTGCAATGATGGAGGCACCATGGGTAGCATAGGAGCCCAGCCTCAGGGAAGGTCTCTTGGAGAAGCAGTGCCTGGGCTGAGCTTCCCAGGAGGGGTAGGATTGGCAAGGGGAGGCTATGAGACAGTGGAGATGTGTGTGTGAAGTCCTGGATGTAAGAAAGGACTCCACACATTCAGGGAGTTGCAAGTAACTCAGACGGCCAGAGCTTGAGAGGAGGCCATGAGATGAGGGAATCAGCTAGCTGAGGCACAGAGGGCTTGTCACAGATTGGAGTTTGCCCTGAAGGCAATAGGAACTCACTGACAGATTTTAAGCAGAAAATTGTGGTCAGATCTGTAAGTGGAGAGCTCATGCTGTCAGCTTTCTGGGGAATTGAATGGAGGGGAACAAGGCTGGAGGCAAGATCAGTGAGGGCTAATGGAGAATTGTGATCTGGGGACAGGGCAGTCTGGAGAGGTGGGAAGGAGGGCTTTAGGAGGAAGTAGTCAAAGCAGTGAGGCCTAGATTTCAGGCCTGAGTGGCTGAGACAACAGCAAGGCCATGGGCGGTTAGGATGTGGAAAGAGATGCTGAGTTCAGTTCTGGGCACGCGGAACACGGAGCATGTCTGACGGCCGCATAGCGGCTGTCTGGTTACCTGGGTCTGGAGCTTCAGAGAGAGAGGCGCCCTGCCCTGAGGACCTGGGAGCAGGTGGTAGCTGGGAGTCATCGAGAAGGAGAAATGGAAAGTTACACAGCCTTACTCGTAGCCCTTTTGAACTGTTGCTTCCAGAGACTTTGGGCAGGAATTGTGCAGCCTGTAATTCCTAGTGAGTCTCTAGCGAGGAACCTGAAAAACTAATATTCAGGATTTTTTTTCTTAAAAAAGAAAATCCATGGTTTCTCATGAGTACCCAGCATCAGGTACAATTACATGCCAAGTGGCGTTCATACAAGCAGGGAACTGTGGGTGGGGGGTGCAGGACCTGCCGAGCTGGTCCCGTGCCCAGGAGCACAGCCTTGATCTGGTGGCCAGAGGGGAGCCACCCTTCCCTGCCTTCTAGAACCTCTCCAGGAGAGTAAGGCTGGCAGAAAGCCCAGGTGCTTGGGGCTCCACAAAGAAAACTGTGATGTTTTTCTTGCTGTTCTGTGTATCTTATCATTTTTAGTCGAAAGTCAAGTATCTGGGAAAGTAGAGACGGAGGCAAATCATATTTATGTGTGGAAATGGGCATACCTCTTCTCGTGCTGGGCCTTTAGAGGGCCAGGTTTTGGGTCAGTCCAGTTGGGATTAAGCTGGTTCGGGTTTTGTGGTTATGGATATCCTCAGCATTCTTCATGTTCTTCTTTACCTTGTGCCGGCTTTTCCCTCTGCTTTTAGGGTCTTCTCTTTGCTCCTCAAAGAGGGGCTGTCTCCATGGCCTCACCCC
>NW_021856124.1:0-1030 GCF_006229205.1 Suricata suricatta
GTTAGCTGATATTCCTACAGTCTCCTGGTGGGGACATAAAATAATAGAACCACTTTGAAAACAATTTCTCAGCTTCCTGTAAAATTTATGTAAGCCCTGTGCCTATCTAATATATATCGACCCTCCAACCCAGAAGTTCTTTTATTTGAAAGGATAAAAACATTTCTATACAAATATGCGTACAGTAATATTAATAGCACCTGTATTCATAACATAAGGTATATTCATATAACAGCATAGTACGTAGAAGTGAAAAAGAATGAACTAGTGATACATACAGCATGGATGAATGTTAAAGAAACATGAAAGAAGTGAATTCACTGCCTGTGAACTTCCCTTTTTGTGAACTTCGAGAAAAGGCAAAAATCTAACTATGGTGATTGAAATAAGAGCGGTGATTGCCCAGGGATGTGTGGGGATTGGCTGGAAGAGGGGCCACATGGTTACTTTTCTGGGATGATGGAAATACTCTGTGTATGAATTTGATGGGTGTGTGTATTTACCCAAATGTAATGAATTCCGCAGTAAACTTTATCTCATGTGAACACAAGGCCCAGAATGAGTAGACTACCTGGCGTTGAATAATAATCTCCTAGTAAAAATTTGAAGGATTTATAAGATAAGCATGAATGGCATGTGTAAAACTGGAACTTTATTTTAATATTTATGTATATAAAGATTTTCGTAATGGGCTGTGGTAGATGCCTTAATGAAACTTTGCACTATATTATTTTTTCCAGTGTATTTTTATTAGACATATCTTAGGAAAGCATATTTATATTTTATCAAAATTTTATTAATAGAGGCACCTGGGTGGCAAAGCCGTTTAAGCATCTGATTTCACCTTAGGTCATGATCTCACACTTCATGGGTTCAAGCCCTGCACCAGGCTCTGTGCTGACATCTCAGAGCCTGGAGCCTGCTTCAGATTTTGGTCCCCCTCGCTCTCTGCCCCTCCTCTGCTCACACTCTCTCTCCCAAAAATATACATTAAAAAAATTAAATTTCATTAATTCTATAATGTGGATTG
>NW_021856125.1:0-1030 GCF_006229205.1 Suricata suricatta
CCGTGCCCTCCAGCCCCCTCCCCCTGTGCCCTCAAGCTCCCCTCCATGCCCTTCCACTATAAACCAACGTGCCCGTTTAGAGGCAGTAACTCTGTGCCAACAATCCCGTCAGGTGGCTGCTGGGGTTATTATCTGTTCTTATCCCCATTTTACAGAGGGGGAGACTGAGGCCTGGAGAAGTGCTTTGGCTGACGTTAAACGGGTCTGTGTCTCAGGTTTGGGGTTTTACAAAGAGCCAGACTGCCTTTTCTCTTTCTCCCAATCAACTTCCCTTATTTCAGACACAAAATAGAGGCAGATGCTCACAGTCGTCTGTCTCCCGAGCTTGCTTGGCCAAATGGGCGGAGGGAGGCAGACAGAGGAGGGTTCCAAGTTCTCCCGGCCTGGGATGGGGCGTTGGGTACCTTATCCTCCTGGAAAATTCTATCCCGAGACGGCTGCCCATCCACCCAGCCGGGCTCCTATAGTGACAGCAATGTTCGAACAGATTTTTCTGTGTGTGGGGTTGGGGGGCTGCCGTGCTCCCTCCCTCAGCTCCCGGAGCAGCACATGTAAACCATTAAGACAGTTTGTTTTCTCTAGCGTGCTTGGGAGGAAGTGACACCGACATCCTGGTGGCCCAATGGCAGGGCCAGCGACTCCGTGGGAAACAGGCCCCCAGCCTTTTCTGAAGTGGGTGTTCTTGGGACCTGCCTTCCCGGCCCCCCTCCCAACCGGAGCTGTCCGCCCCAGTGTGACCCCATCCCTGCCGCAGGCAGCCCCCGCAGTCTGGCCATGCTTGGTGGCACCCTCCCTCTGGATGAGAAAGAGAAAAATCGATGTGTGGTCCTCTGAACTCTGGAGAGGTGGTCGGTGCGGGGCCGGCCTGGTGCCCTTGGTCTAGTGCTTCTGGGGAGGGAAGAGGGCTTCCTGGCGGTGGCGGCAGCAAGGGTGCTGCTCCGGACCCCACGGTCGGTCGGCCCTTCACGTGTGCAGATTCCTGGGGTGGGGGTGGGGGGTGGTCAGCTCCCCACAAGGGAAGATGCCGCTC
>NW_021856126.1:0-1030 GCF_006229205.1 Suricata suricatta
TCTCAAACACAAGTCCTTCCATGTGTTCACCTAAATCGACATCTAGCGAACTCACAAGCCGAGGGAGAGCAGATTTCTTAGTTGCCGCCGGCCCCTCACATTAGAACTGAGCGACCTGGAGGCCAGTCAGTTTGGATGCTTCGGCGCAATGAGAGTTCCAGAAACTGAACCACGAATTACGTGTATTTGCCAAATCCAAGCACTGTTAGAATTGAGGCCTCAGCTGCTTTCTGAAGCAACATCTAAAAATAGTTGAGTCACATTCAGTATCAGATGCACCAAACTAAGTCCCGGGTATTTTAGGTGCTGCTAATGGAAGCGGGGGCCATTCTGATGTTTTATTTACGGCTACTACACTGCATGCTTTACCTACTCTGTTTCCCAGGCATGTGCATGAACCTGTGCTCGGCCTGTTGCCCGTAACTCTGCAAGTTCGTATGTTAGAAACACGGATGCAAATATTTAATAACCACAAACTGATTTCCATGTTGTTTATTTAAATATGCCAGGAAATACAGGTCCTGCCGGCAATCCACTTAGAGAAATTCATGCGAAAAAAGCTCAGGTACAATTCTTTGAACCTGCCATGAACCCTCTTAGAAACATGAAAACGTAACCTTGAAGAGCACGTGTCCAAAGGCTTTGAAGATATGATGGCAGCGTCCTATCACGATAGAGGGTCGGACTACCTAGTCATGGGTATATAAGTAAATTAAAGCGATGTCTTATCCATAATTGGGCTGACAAACATTGTGGTTTTTTTCCCAATTCAATTCAACAACCATCTGTGGCAGGTACTATTGAAAATGCAAAATCAGGGGCGCCTGGGTGGCTCAGTCGGGTAAGCATCTGACTTAGGCCCAGGTCACCATCTCACAGTTCATGGGTTCGAGACCCCCATCATGCTCTGTGCTGACAGCTCAGAGCCTGGAGCCTTCGTCCAATTCTGTGTGTCCCTCTCTCTCTGCCCCTCCCCTGCTCATGATCTGTCTTTCTCTGTCTCTCAAAAATAAATAAATGTTAAAAAAAA
>NW_021856127.1:0-1030 GCF_006229205.1 Suricata suricatta
GGGCCAGGCCATGTTTCTTCTCACTGTAGGACCTTTGTATATACCACTCACTATGTTCTGATGTCTTTCGTAATTTTTTTCTCCCTGGTTAAATTTTTCCTGCCAATGACTCCTTTAAGGCACACTCTAGAATAAGTTTCTTTGTAAATATTCTCAGAGGGCTATGTTCATTTTCCTAAGGCCATGATTTTAGTTTGCCTGAATGTGTTTGGATCCTGGCTCTGCGCCTGACTTACTGCATGATCATAAGCAAGTTACTTAACCTCTTTTTCCATTTGTTTTCTCTGTTCTACAGTAGAAATAATGATAGGGGCACCCGGGTGGCTCATTCAGTTAAGCCTCCGAGTTCAGCTCAGGTCCTGATCTCGCAGTCCAAGAGTTTGGACCCTGCATCAGGCTCTGTGCAAACAGCTCAGAGCCTGGAGCCTGCTTTGGATTCTGTGTCCCCCTTGCTTTCTGCCCCTCCCCCTCTCCCCCTCTTCCCTCCCTCTCTCTCTCTCTTCAAAGGTTAATGAACATTAAAATAGAGATAATGATAATAATACCTTTTTACCTACCATGTTTTAGGGATTAAATAAGATAATATATTTTAAACACTTGTAAAAGTGCCTGACACACAGTAAGTTTGATATATTTATATTAGTTCTTATGAGTTAAAGAATAATGAGAAGAGAATTCACTGTAATTCTTATATGGTCACTTGATGTATGTGTACAAATGCAAATTCCTGGGCCCCATCCCAGCATCTCATATGTCTTACTTTGTTTGTTTGTTTAATTATCTGAACTCTGGTAAACCAGCTCTCTGGGAATCTAATAAAAAGGATCAAGAAATTAGCCCAGATGGGCATATAGATTTGTGTTCCCTCATTTTTAAGTTAATTTAATGCATCATGTGAGCCAAAAGGGATTTCTAGCAGGATCTAAACATATCATTATTCTATAAACTTATAGATGTTCATGTAAATTATGCTAATTAAAGTCATTTGATATTGATGAGATTTTTTAATTGGCCATCTTCATGAAAAAGT
>NW_021856128.1:0-1030 GCF_006229205.1 Suricata suricatta
TTTGCTATAGTCTCTTGAACCAAATGTATATTTAAAAATGTTACTTCTTGAAGCATATTTCACATGCTTGCTTTCTTATTCCAGCTTATGTAAATATGAGGAGCGAGGTCTCTGCGACGCGGTGCTACCGTTTCTGGGGCGCTCACGCGTGCCACCTGCCTCTTGGTTCATTTTGTGGGTTTTGACCACGGTTCATTTTTCTCGTAACTTCCTATGTGGGAATTATGTGAAAGTGCATTCTGTTGAGGAGAATTTGTACTCGACTCTTTTTGGAAGGTTGGGTTGTGACCAGCTCGGGAGAGGATGTATCTGTTTTTTGTTTTTCGCAGAGTGTGAATTCAGGCTGCAAAACCACATGGGGACTCGCTTGGGGTTCCAAATGATCAGGGCAGATTTCCATTTTCCATCCATTTAGCACCACATTTGAGCCAAGGCAGGATTTTTATTGTCTTTTTCTGAGGTCTTTCTGGGTCACTGTCAGATGGAGAGGTTGCCCTTGGAAGTCTGGCTTTGTGGGGGCTCCCTCTGGAGCCCCCCTCCCGTGGGCTGGCCTCCCCGTGTCCCCAGAAGGCCCAGCCCGCCGGACCATCAGGCCAGAGGATCATGATGGCTGGTGGTTAGCAGATGTCCCTGGGCTCAAAGCTGGCCCCAGCCACCCGGCTTCACGGGTTGCTTGGCCTCTGAGGGATTGTTCTTTCCTGCCCGCTCAGCAAGGCATCTCGAAAGCGATTTTTGGAGTAATATTTTATTGGGCATGTTTAGTTGTTATGAGAAGTATTGTTCATTTTATACGTTCGTTATAACTGTGTTTTCTCTCTCTTGTTTTATGGCTGTGCTTCTCCGCCGCCCTCTGTCTCCACCCCCATCCTGGCTCCGAGCCTCGTTAGCACGGACTGTAAGGACTTGGGGCGTGTCTCGGGGCGCGGCGAAATCTCTGCAAGATACTCGGGGCCTGAGGATGTCGGACTGTGCGGAGGTGGGCGCGGAGCTTCTGACGTCACTCTGTCTGTCTGTCCCTTCCCCACCTGAC
>NW_021856129.1:0-1030 GCF_006229205.1 Suricata suricatta
GTCTGACTTGATTTTGGCTCATGTCACGATCTCACAGTTTGTTAGACTGAGCCCCACATCTGACCCTGCACTGATGTAGCAGAGCCTGCTTGGGACTCCCCCTCTCCCTCTCTCTGTCCCTCCTCCTGCCTGTGTGCTCTCCCTCTCTCTTTTTCAAATAAATAAATAAACTTAAAACAATGAAAATAAAAAAATATTACAAGTTATAAAAATGTATATCTGTATACCTCTTATGAGAAAGACAAATAATAATGATGTAATCATATGGAAAGATTTTGTTGAAATTAACAAATTTCAGGTCAAAGAGAAAGCTAACAGTGATTCAACCCAGTATCTAAGAGCTTAAATTAATATTTATAATTATTAGTATGGCATAGTTATTATTGTGAACCAAATGGCCTAACTTAGACATAGGATAGGTTAAATATATTCTATTTTTACTCTATTTCTTGGAAAATTGGTAATTTATGTACAATAATTCTTACCTAATGAAATCAGTCAATTATCCATTTTCCTGTCATTCTGGATAAATGGACACTGACTCTCTCTTTGTTTCCATCATACCATGTTTGTGGTGACGTCATCGTCCAATTTTAAAGATAATTTTATTTATCTCACTGGAATTGACCAATGCCTGGAAAGGTTACATCTGTAAAGTAAACATAAAACACTATGGAGCCAAGTGGAGCCCAAATGATTTGTTTACATTTAACATTGATTTTTTAAAAAGCTCATTTCCCTGTTTTGTTACAGATGGCAGTGGAAAAAACAATAGAATCTCTGAATGAAAAAATCCCCAGATTACTTTGTTGTAAAAGTGGGTCTCTGACATTCTTCCTGTTCAACTAGGAAGATGCTGACATCCACTTTGTTACCTTTGCCCCTGGAGGCAGGAGTAAAGGTTATTTGTGCCTTGATGCTTGGTTGTTTCTTCAAACCCAGAATGGTAGAAGATAAAAGGGAACCACGTGTTGAATTGGCATGATGGCAGTGTCAGCGGGAGGAGAGTGTATTTGTACACATTTGTGAC
>NW_021856130.1:0-1030 GCF_006229205.1 Suricata suricatta
GCAGATAAACTCCGCGCCTTTGCTCACACCTCCGGCCAGCGTTTTCTGCAGACCCTTCACTGCACTGGCCGTGTGAGTCCTGTGTCCTCCACGTGCCCCGCAGCCACGGCGCCCGGCCCCCCGGGGGGGAGCAGACACCAGGTCGGGCTGGGTGCTGGGCCCCTCGCCTCTGGCTGGGGAGAGCGGGGCGTGACGCTGTTCTGTCTTCCTCGGGTCCCTGGGCACCTGAGCTGATACAATGTGTTCTTTTTGGGTAGAAAAAAGAAAAAAGCCTTCACCGATCATGGAGTCTGGACGGCAGGGCAGCAAAATTGCAAAACCTAACGTTTTTCATGGTTTTATGGGCGCCGTGTGGCCACGTCTTCCTCCTTGCTCTTTAGTTTTCCTGTTGTGAAAAACAGCACGCATGTTTCACTCCAGGGACTCCGCCCGGAGGAGGTTCGGGGCCGGTCCCAGCGGAGGCAAGCTTGCCAGGAGGGCCCCCTGGTTCCGACCTTGATGTGTGACTTCCTGCCCCTCGTCACAGGTGTGCCAGTGTCCTGGGGCCGCCGTGACAAACTGTGGCCTAAAAGAACAGAAACGGACTCTCTACCGGTTCTGGGGGCTAAAGTCTGAGACGGACGTGTCAGTGTGGCCGGTGCGGCCGGTGCGTTCTGGGCGCTCGGAGGGGGCGTCGGCTCCAGGCCTGGCTCCTGGGTGCTGGCGGCAGCGTCCCAGGCCTCCAGCCTCGCCCCGTCTTCCTGTCACCTGCTCCTCGGCGTCTTCTCCTTTCTTCTCTTCTCAGGGCCCTGGTCGCTGGAGCTCGGGCCCACGCCGCTCCAGGCGGACGCATGTCGGGATGCAACTGTCCAAACTGCGGCATGTGCACCAGGAGTGGACCCCGATGTCCGCTGTCAACTCTGCGCCAGAGACGATTCCCAGACCGAAACAGACGTGCCACCGGCGGGGACGTGGGCGGTGGAGGGGGCAGAGGGGATGTGGGTGTTCTCTCTCCTCTCTGCTCAGTTTTGCTGTGAGCCTGAACTACTTA
>NW_021856131.1:0-1030 GCF_006229205.1 Suricata suricatta
CCTCTGTGACGACTCCCTCCATCCCTGCGGGCACGGGACACCCACTCTGATGTCACCAGCGGCAGCTTTAAGGCTCGGGGACAAAACCGGCTTTGTTTTTAGAAGTCGCTCACAGCATGAAGGGCAGATGACTCTCTGTCCTGAGGGGACACGCAGCGCGCAGGCCCACTGTGGGGACAGAGAGAGCTGTTCGCAGGCAAGACTTCGAATACTGTCTCTTCTTGCAGGGAGTGTAGTTGAGCCTTTGGGCAGGCAGAGACCGTGCGGCACGTTTGCCATCAATGCTCAGTCCGTGTGTCCCGTCTGTTTCTCTGGAGAGAAAGCAAATGGAGCCAACAGACTTAAGGCTCCTTCGGTTTTAGCAAATTCTAAAGCAGGTGTGCCCTGGGGGGGGGCTCCCCGGTGCTCCCGTGATGCCGCCGGGACTTTGGCCCCCATGGGATGTGGTGACCAAGGGCCCCTCAAGGGGGTATCACAGCCCTTTTCAGGTTACTGGTTTCTGGTCCCTGCCCTCAACTACAGGCTGACTCCAATGCAGAAAATTCACATGCTCCCCCATTAAACCCCAGCCCACCGCTCAGGGCCCTGGGAGCCTCTGGCTGGGTTTCGTGTCTTCAAGGTCACACAAGGTCAGTGTGCAGGTGCTGGGCCCTCCGTTCTCCGTGCAGGCACATGGCTCTCCTGTCCTAAGGCCCTCACCGTGTGGGACTCCCCCGAAATGTTTTTCAGAAATAACGGAAGAAGGGGTCAAGTCCACTGCTGTCCTGATGACCCATGACCTTGAGGGAAATTCTCCGGGAGCCCCGGCCTGCCTTAGGGGCCTCCTGACACGGAGTGTTGGCCCCGACAGCCCTTTGCCCATGGACACCCCCGCCCGAATTGGGTTCCGTCTGTGAGGGGGTGCACGGCCGGGGCCCTCATCTGTCTGTGGGACTTGCTGACCCCAGGTCCTTTGGAGCTACAGCTGTGCCCAGGGGTGACCGTAAGGCTGCCTCCCTGCCCCAGCGCGTCCCCAGCCCAGGGGCCTTGG
>NW_021856132.1:0-1030 GCF_006229205.1 Suricata suricatta
AATTATCTTTGGGAGATGGATACTGTCCCTTGGTGATAACACCAGAAGAAAGTAGAGACTATCTAGATCAGCAGTGTCCAAAAAAGTATGAGTCACCTGTGCAATTTAAAATTCTCTAATTGCTTTAAAGACTATAAAAAGAAACAGATGAAATAAGCGTTAATAGTTTATTTTATTTAACCCAAAATACTATCATTTCAACAAATAATCAGTATAAAAACTATGAAGACACTTTGCCTTCTCTTTTCATACTAAGTCCCTGAAACCCAGCATGGCGTCCATTCACAGCACAACTCAATTCGGACTGACCGCAGTGCAGTGCTCGATAACTAAATGGGTCCAGGGCTAATATAACAGATATTTTCGGTCTAGACAACAAACTCCTTAAAGGTAAGGCCCTATCATATTTTAATTCCAAATTCCTGTTGACATTTCTAGTGGGGTGCTTTGTCCAAAGCAAGCACTCAGCAAATTTCATCACTGATCTCGAGAACGAATGGTCGCAAAGAAGGCCTGTCACTCATAAATGTAAGCAAGGCCAATATAAATTTCCTGGGAGAAATAACATTTTGTTGGTCTTATATTTTAAAACCTTACTAATAAACACCATTGGTAAAATAAAAATCCCACAATGTTCACTCACCCTAACATCACCACAAAAGCCACATTAATATATAAAAAGAAAGAAAAGGTAACTATCCTCCAAAAAAGAAAAAAAGGGGGAGGGGTGGCAGAGTGAAATAAAAAATGGCCCCAATCAGGTCTCCATAAAAAAAATAACCTCAATGAATCATCAAATATTATTTAAATGACTTCATAGGTCCAGTATTATATAAGACACTTTAATGTATGCTTGGATACAGACACAACTTGAAAAAGCATTAAGAACTAATATTTCAATCAGGTAATTTATGGAAATGACAAATAACTTTTTTTGAAGCATATTTGACTTGAAAGTATTTAGGGTTAATAAATACAAACTATAATTAGCTTTCACCTGGCTGATAAAGCAAATCAACTTGCTCTGTCA
>NW_021856133.1:0-1030 GCF_006229205.1 Suricata suricatta
TTCAGGATCAAGTTAACCAAACTGGAAGGGAAAAAATGGAAAGGAAAAGAAAAAAAGAACCACACCCAACTGCTCCAGCTAGCACTGTGCCTCAAGGACCAACTAGGTAACTGAATCTGTATTGATTAATTCAACCTGTTCTAGAATTATTCCTTTCCCTCGTATATCTAGATTTTTCAGATTCCATTCTTACACATATTGTCCACATCTGTACCCATATAAATCATATAAATTACCAAAATCTTACCAGCCCGAGGGCTTTGTTTGTGGGTTCCCTGCTCAAATATTCTTGATTCTAGTTCTGATTATAGGTCTGGAGGCAATGTGAGGTGACTTGAGATCCTTCCACTGGGGGAAGTCAGTATCTTTGAGTTAAGACCTATTTACAGGAAAGGGGCCAATTCCACTGCCCATGGGAGGCTGTTTTCCTTCTATATGTTCCCATTCCAATTTTCAGAATTCCAGTTTTCCTCAGGTCAGAGGCTTGGTGAAATCAGCTAGCATGATAATCTGGCAAACTGTGTAATCAAATTTTCAGTTTGGTTTGGGCAGTTGCAGCCCTGAGGACTCTAGACAGAAGATAAACTTTTAGTATGCTTTTATGAAAATCCAGCCATTTGGACTTAAACTAAGATTTGAAGACATGTGTCAATCATTTTCTTTAAGCCATGCATGTGATTAGAACCACCTGACAACTACCATTATTCCTTCCAAGGTATCATTGCAAAATTTCTACCCTCTAATTATACCCATCATTAAGGACTCAAAATAAACATGTATAAACTATTTTACATGGACAAATTATTTGGAAATGGTTCAAAAATTGTTGCTTACCTTCATCCCGATGAGAAATACATTTAATGAAGGCATTTAGAGTGAAGGACTTGAGCAAGAGGAATAAATAGGCAATGGTACTTCTTTCAGTTCTATGATAGATATGGAACTTTTTTTCCCTTGGTAAATAGTGCTGTCTACTTACAGTTATATGTATAAAACTATCTACTAATTAGATAGATAGATGATAGACAGA
>NW_021856134.1:0-2031 GCF_006229205.1 Suricata suricatta
TAGGAAGCTCCCTCCCTCCCTCCCCTCCTAGGGTCCAAGATGGTCCCGAGTTCATCTCCAGCCTGCCTGGGCCCTGAGCACCCAACCGCTCGGTCTGAACCGTGTCCCCAAAACTCCCTCATTGAGTCCTAACTCCCAGGACCCGTGAGTGTGTTTGAAAGCCAGGGCCTTTAAAGAGAAGATTCAGGGGCGCCTGGGGGGCTCAGTCGGTTGAGCATCTGACTTCAGCTCAGGAGAAGCCGAGGAGCGATTTGCCGACCAGCCTTCTGACTGGTGATCGGACAAAACCTGAGAGTGGCCGGCGAGGTCACCGGGAGGCACAGGCCAATGGCCAGGCGGGGCGGGGACAGTGGTGCCCCATCGTCTGGGGCCCTGGGCAGCTCTCCGCTGGCTCTGCGGGGAGGCTGCAGGGCCGAGGCCCGCTCCTGGCCCCCCCTCCTTCTCTCCGCCTGCATTCGGCTTCCTGTCTGGCCTCTCTGGAGCCTGGCCCCTCCCTGCCTGCAAGTCCCCGCCTGCCTGGTCCTCCCTCATCTGGTCCTGGCTGCCCGGCCGCAGGGGTCCCTGGCGGCTCAGGCACATTTCTCTTCTGGGCCCCATCCGTCCTGAATGTGATAACACTACTCACGTGACAGGGCCGCGTCGATAGAACGGCTACGCGGCGCCAGGACCCGCCCTCAGCGCTTTGTGCGTGAAGGTCGCCCCAGCCTCAGGGCCAGAGCCAGCACAGCTCCGCTGCCCAAGACAGGGAAACTGAGGCAGGGGGGATGGGGAGTGCGGTGTGAGGCGGGCAGGAGGGAGGGCGAGGCGGAGGCAGCTCTGACCCCGTGCTACCCGGCCGCTCCCACTGTCGGCACCACCGGGCACGCGGGCGGGTGCGGGGTCTGTGATGGGAAGGGCAGCCTCCCCGCCGGGCTGGCTTCCGGGGCTCCTGCAAGGCCCAAGGTGGACCCGCACACCCTCGGGCTGAGAGGGAGAATGTGTCAAGAGGGCTTACATTTTCCACCTTGACTCTTAGAAGGAGGGCCAGGCGGGGCTGCCAGAGTTCATGCTGCAGGAAGCAGGGGCCCTCAGCATCCCTGGCTGCGCCCCGTCAGCTACCCTCACTGCACACACACCCTCCCCCTGCAGCCTCAGTTTCCCGGCCCATCCGGGCTGGAGCAGGAGGCCCTCCCTCCCTGGCTCTGTCTGCTGTGGCCAGTCCTGGACTGGAGGCCCGACGTGCACCCTGAGCCATGGCCAGGAAACCTCCATCTTTCAGCAAACATTTATTGAGCACCTACTGTGTGTGCTAGGGATTCCGCAGAGACGCACGCAGAAAGGAGGCTGGTGGTCAGGGGCACACACGTGAGGGCGCTTGGACGGGCTGTGGACACACAGACAGCCCACAGGTGCTGTCTGTCCCCCGCCACACCTGCACCTGGGATCAGCTGTCTCTCGCGCCATCTGCCTGAGACCCAGACTTTCCGAGCCGGCTGCTGGCCGGAGCTAAGAGTGCCCACCCAAGACGATGCCACGCCAGGGCACTGGCACAGGCAGCCCAGGGCCTGGCGGGGGGCTGAGGGCTTTGGCCCGGCTCCCCTGTCCCTCTGAGCAGCTGTGTGGCCACGCTGCCTCCCGGCTGGGCCAGGCCAAGACCCGGAGCCTTCTCCAGACAGAGCACGGAGGACATAACTGTCAGGTCAGGCCCCAGGCCTCCAGCCGCCGCCGGGAGTCACGCCGGAGAGGCTGTTCCGGAATAACGTGCCCTTTCCCTTGTGATGACAGGGAGCGTGAGGGTGGCCCAGCTGGCGGCGGGGATGACACGGACTCCTCGTGGGGGAGGGGCAGCTCGCGGAGTGCCACCGAGTCCTGCGTTCTCTGTCTGTCTGCTCTCAGCCCAGGGCAGCAAACCCTGCAGCCCCCCAACCAGCCATGGGGTCTTGGGGCGGCCTCACTGCAGTATCTTTGGGGAGAGGCTCCAAGTTCATTTCCTGTGCAGGAGGCCATGGTGAGCTGGAGGCCCCCGTGAGTGGAGGCCGTGGTGAGTGGAGG
>NW_021856135.1:0-1030 GCF_006229205.1 Suricata suricatta
GGTGACACTGAAGGGTGAAAGTGGGCACTGAGGAGAGTAGTAGGCTGCTTGGATGGTCTTGGGATCAGAGAAGTGGCCTGAGGGACAGGAAATCCTCATGGTTCGCACATCGGATCCATCTCTCCTCCGGAGCTCAGATCGTGTGGGCTCTGACTCAGGGCATTATTGTGTATGCTTACTGCGCCTGGGGCTGAGGGGGCCACAGCTCGGAAAATGGCCACAGGTCACAGATCTCTCCCTGAATCCTCAGAGACTGTGGAAAGCTGGGGCAGCCGCCCAGGCAGGCGGATGTGACTGATTTAATAGTTCCTTGCCCCCTTCCTCATGGCATGTGCCACAGTCTCCTCTCTGCTGCCCTCCTGCTTGCCAGGGGCCTGGCAAGCCCACCAGACTCCCCTGACAGGAGCCTGGCCTTTTGTGGTAAGTGACTGGGTCCCATGCCTGGCTATTCGAAACAGGTTCTTTTTTTTTCTTTTAAATTTTTTAATGTTTATTTATATTTTGAGAGAGAGAGACAGAGTGCAAGTTGGGGAGGGGCAGATACAGAGAGAGACACAGAATCCAAAGCAGGCTCCAACCCTGATGTAGGGACCCATCTCACAAACCGTGAGATCATGACCTGAGCTGAAGTTGGATGCTTAACTGACTGAGCCACCCAGGAGCCTTCCGAAACAGGTTCTTACGGCTAATATTCTCTTCCTAATGTTAGCTGGACTTGCCATTCTCCCTTTGTTTTCCATTTTGGAAATACCAGGCATCACTTCAGGATCCTCTTTCCGTTGGCCTGCACACCCAGTGCCTGCCCGTCTCTTTTCCCTATTAACTCTCTGTCCTGTCACCACGGAGTTCAGTCATTTAATTGGCAAAGACGTGTGCGTTTGTGTGCCAGCATCTGGGGTGTGGAAGAAGAGCAAACTCAGACTGCATCATCCCTGCGCCACCCCCACTCCCCCGCCACTGCCCTGAGTGTGTGCTTTAGGAAACTAAAGCCTTTCTCAGTTTCTCCTAGGCCTTCTCAGTGGAGCCCATG
>NW_021856136.1:0-1030 GCF_006229205.1 Suricata suricatta
GCAGATAAACTCCGCGCCTTTGCTCACACCTCCGGCCAGCGTTTTCTGCAGACCCTTCACTGCACTGGCCGTGTGAGTCCTGTGTCCTCCACGTGCCCCGCAGCCACGGCGCCCGGCCCCCCGGGGGGGAGCAGACACCAGGTCGGGCTGGGTGCTGGGCCCCTCGCCTCTGGCTGGGGAGAGCGGGGCGTGACGCTGTCCTGTCTTCCTCGGGTCCCTGGGCACCTGAGCTGATACAATGTGTTCTTTTTGGGTAGAAAAAAGAAAAAAGCCTTCACCGATCATGGAGTCTGGACGGCAGGGCAGCAAAATTGCAAAACCTAACGTTTTTCATGGTTTTATGGGCGCCGTGTGGCCACGTCTTCCTCCTTGCTCTTTAGTTTTCCTGTTGTGAAAAACAGCACGCATGTTTCACTCCAGGGACTCCGCCCGGAGGAGGTTCGGGGCCGGTCCCAGCGGAGGCAAGCTTGCCAGGAGGGCCCCCTGGTTCCGACCTTGATGTGTGACTTCCTGTCCCTCGTCACAGGCGTGCCAGTGTCCTGGGGCCGCCGTGACAAACTGTGGCCTAAAAGAACAGAAACGGACTCTCTACCGGTTCTGGGGGCTAAAGTCTGAGACGGACGTGTCAGTGTGGCCGGTGCGGCCGGTGCGTTCTGGGCGCTCGGAGGGGGCGTCGGCTCCAGGCCTGGCTCCTGGGTGCTGGCGGCAGCGTCCCAGGCCTCCAGCCTCGCCCCGTCTTCCTGTCACCTGCTCCTCGGCGTCTTCTCCTTTCTTCTCTTCTCAGGGCCCTGGTCGCTGGAGCTCGGGCCCACGCCGCTCCAGGCGGACGCATGTCGGGATGCATCTGTCCAAACTGCGGCAGGTGCACCAGGAGTGGACCCCGATGTCCACTGTCGACTCTGCGCCAGAGACGATTCCCAGACCGAAACAGACGTGCCACCGGCGGGGACGTGGGCGGTGGAGGGGGCAGAGGGGATGTGGGTGTTCTCTCTCCTCTCTGCTCAGTTTTGCTGTGAGCCTGAACTACTTA
>NW_021856137.1:0-1030 GCF_006229205.1 Suricata suricatta
GTCTGACTTGATTTTGGCTCATGTCACGATCTCACAGTTTGTTAGACTGAGCCCCACATCTGACCCTGCACTGATGTAGCAGAGCCTGCTTGGGACTCCCCCTCTCCCTCTCTCTGTCCCTCCTCCTGCCTGTGTGCTCTCCCTCTCTCTTTTTCAAATAAATAAATAAACTTAAAACAATGAAAATAAAAAAATATTATGAGTTATAAAAATGTATATCTGTATACCTCTTATGAGAAAGACAAATAATAATGATGTAATCATATGGAAAGATTTTGTTGAAATTAACAAATTTCAGGTCAAAGAGAAAGCTAACAGTGATTCAACCCAGTATCTAAGAGCTTAAATTAATATTTATAATTATTAGTATGGCATAGTTATTATTGTGAACCAAATGGCCTAACTTAGACATAGGATAGGTTAAATATATTCTATTTTTACTCTATTTCTTGGAAAATTGGTAATTTATGTACAATAATTCTTACCTAATGAGATCAGTCAATTATCCATTTTCCTGTCATTCTGGATAAATGGACACTGACTCTCTCTTCGTTTCCATCATACCATGTTTGTGGTGACGTCATCGTCCAATTTTAAAGATAATTTTATTTATCTCACTGGAATTGACCAATGCCTGGAAAGGTTACATCTGTAAAGTAAACATAAAACACTATGGAGCCAAGTGGAGCCCAAATGATTTGTTTACATTTAACATTGATTTTTTAAAAAGCTCATTTCCCTGTTTTGTTACAGATGGCAGTGGAAAAAACAATAGAATCTCTGAATGAAAAAATCCCCAGATTACTTTGTTGTAAAAGTGGGTCTCTGACATTCTTCCTGTTCGACTAGGAAGATGCTGACATCCACTTTGTTACCTTTGCCCCTGGAGGCAGGAGTAAAGGTTATTTGTGCCTTGATGCTTGGTTGTTTCTTCAAACCCAGAATGGTAGAAGATAAAAGGGAACCACGTGTTGAATTGGCATGATGGCAGTGTCAGCGGGAGGAGAGTGTATTTGTACACATTTGTGAC
>NW_021856138.1:0-1030 GCF_006229205.1 Suricata suricatta
TGTGGAGTAATGAGTCTACAATATTCAGATGTAAGTAACCAATGAGGCACATGCAAAATTACCAAACTGATATAAGACCATAGAATCCTTCTGGAACTCTTTTATTCTTAACTTTCTTTCACTCAAAAATTTCCAAATCTTCTCTCCCATCTTCCCTCCTTGCCTGACACATAAACTGAGAAATGCATAACACATTTGGTTGCTACATAGTTTAATTAGGGAATCGTTGCAAAAGGGACAGATCAATGTTTAATGTATAAATCTGACATATATCCTTTACAATAAACTCATGAATTTCAGCTCAAAAATGTGTCTATTGCTTGCCAATAAAATTAATTTAATTTGATTTAATCCTTACATGTAACCATTATTAATGTGGAGGTAAACAGGGAATTGGCTACTTAGAAACTGATCAATGCCAAGGCTTACATGACAGACAGCCAGACATATAGTTTGGGGCAGAGATTACCCATGGCTGTTACCCTTGCCTAGACTAAAGTTGTGCATGTTAGAAGAAGGGATGTAGACATAACATACATTGTGTCCTATCACAAACAATTCATCCTATTTCTATTCCAGTGTTTCCTATGAATGATCCACATAAGTGACCTTGACCAGACAGGTGTACCTGGAGTCATTGGTCTTGTCCATGCACATGTACACTTAATTCTTCCTCTCCAGGTCTACAGTGGCTTTCCTGGCTCTGCCCGCCCTGAAGACAATGACCAGGTTGTCCTCAGAGATAAGTCACTCATTTACTGAGTAGTTTCCTCACATTCTTTTGCACCAATAGACTGCTCATTGAATGGAGTTTTTCTTTTCTCTGTCCTGGGTATTTAGTTGATCCGTAGATCAGACCGAGAGGTTTCACAAGTAAATACTAATATTATATTCCTTTCACTATATGCTTCAGTTTCTTCTGAAACTCAGAAAAAATAGGAAATAAAATCCAGTTTTTCTGAGATTTGGGTCTTAGACATATCCTATTTGAGACCATGTGCTCTGTTGTCTAATTCACCTCTCCTACATT
>NW_021856139.1:0-1030 GCF_006229205.1 Suricata suricatta
TCGAAATGCTATTAAACTTGAAATCCATCACAGGAAAAAGGCTGGAGAACCTCCAAAAACATGGAGGTTAAAAAACACCCTACTAACGAACAAATGGGTCAATGAGGCAATTAGAGAAGAAATTTTAAAATACATGGAAACAAGTGAAAATGAAACCGCAACAATCCAAACTCTGTGGGATGCAGCAAAGTCAGTCCTAAAAGGAAAGTACATTGCAATCCAGGCCTGTTTCAAGAAACTAGAAAAAGTGCAAATGTAACAGCACACCTAATGGAACTAGAAGCAGAGAAGCAAGAACACCTCAAACCCAGCAAAAGAACAGAAATAATAAAGATCAGGGCAGAAATAAACAGTATAGAATCCCAGAAACAGTTGAACAGATCAATGAAACCAAGAATTGTTTTTTTGAAAAAATAAACAAAAATGGATAAACCACTAGCCAGGCTTCTCAAAAAGAAAATAGCACCCAAATAGACAAAATCACAATTGAAAATGAATTTATTACAGCCAATCCCTCAGAAATACAAGCAATGATCAGGAAATACTATGAAAAATTATATGCCATCAAACTGGACAACCTAGAAGAAATGGACAAAAATTCCTAAACACACATGCACTACCAAAATTCAAATGGGAATAAATTGAAAATATGAACAGACCCCTAAGTAGTGAAGAAATTGAAATAATTATCAAACATCTCCCAACAAATAAGAGCCCTGGACCAATGGCTTTCCTGGGGAATTCTACCAGACGTGTAAATCAGAGTTAATACCCATTCTTCTCAAGCTATTCCAAAAAATAAAAATTAAAAGAAAACTTCTGGACTTATTCTACATAGCCAGCATCACTTTGATTCCCAAACTGGACAGAGACCCAAGGGGGGAAAAAAAAAAGACCTACAGGCCAACATCAGTGATTAACATGGATACAAAAATCCTCAACAAGATACTAGCAAATTGAATTTGCTAGTATAAAAAGCATATAAAAATAATTATCCACCATTATCAAGTGGGATTCATTCCTGGGTATG
>NW_021856140.1:0-1030 GCF_006229205.1 Suricata suricatta
CCAGGATGGCTGGCTTACCCTCCTCAGGAGGTAAGGAAAGAACCTGGTGGGAGGGGTGAGGCTGGCTCCTGCCGGGGATGGCGTGGGGGGGGGGTGGCGGTTGCTGGCTGGTAGAGGCAGTGCCAGACTCCTCAGTGGAGGGACAGAGGAGGTTATGGTGGACGTGGTCATTTACTGGTCTGTTTCTTTTCAAAATAGCCGGCTCCGTCCCATGGAGTCACTGGGAGGCTTTGAGGCTTCCCCATCTTTGGGGACAATAACATAAGCGTCCCTATCAAGTAGCCCTGGCCTGACCAGCGAGGGGGCTGGGGGCCCTCCTGGGGGGCCCTGACCTGCTGAGGCGGGTCTCCTCCAGCCTGAGCATCTCTGGCCCCCTCTGTTTCTCAGGAAGTAGCAGCGTCACTGTCACCGCCACTACCTCCTCTTCCAGTCGCCGTACTTCCGACACCCGTAGGTCTTAAATCCACCTGGCATCCTCTCCCTCTGCCTTCAGCACCCAGAGGAGAGACCTGACAGGTCCCTGCAGGAGAGTGGGAGGGACCGCAGGATTCTCAGGCCCCTCAGCGCTTTCCGGAGGGCGGTGCTCTGCGCTTCTCTCTCTGTGCCCCGCCCCCCTTCTCCCTTTCCCGGCTACTCTGATTTCTCAGCTCCTCTACTAAAAAGAAAAGATAATTCAATAAAGTTTCCTGCCTTTCTGCAAATGTATTTTTGACTCTGGCCTGATTTCTGAAGGCAGTACCTGCAGAGGCCCTGATTTGGGGCGATGAGTGTGTGTGTGGGTGCAGTTGGGCCAAGAGGCTTACCCTTGTGAGGCCCTGCCCAGGCAGCTTCCAGCTGAAAAGGACACAAGGCACCCGGGCCACCCATCAGGGCACAAACACAGGGGAAATGGTGGCTCAAGGGCGATGGTGCAGCAAACAGGACAAATGGGACAAACTGGAGACGTGGACGGTCACGTGAGCCTATTCAATGCCTTATTGGCTATAAGGTGGCAACAGGACTCTGGTAGGATCAGGGGACAGGGGATGCG
>NW_021856141.1:0-1030 GCF_006229205.1 Suricata suricatta
CGGGCAGCTCTGCAGCAGGGGTCAGCGGCGCCACCTGGTGGTCCCTGCACACCCGCCTCCCGCCCGGGCTCCCGAGGGTCCACGCCAACCCCCGGCGGCCTCCCCTGCCGCCCCAGCAGAGCACAGCCACAGAGACGTCCAGACGGGGCTGCTGTCGCTGTGCCTCCTTTGCACCCTGCTGAAAGTGCCTCCGCCTTCCAGGCTCAGGCTACCCGTCTGTTAAATGGACTTACTGAAAACACCTGCCTCTTGGGGTTGTAAGTCCTAAGTAACATACTCCGTGCAAAGTTGCTCAGTACTTGGTCCCCGTTTACAATCTTCACACTCTCCTCAGGCCTTAGGACCCTTATTATGTACTCAGTGAGCAAAGTGAGCCTCAGAGAGGTTAAGCTGCCCGAGGTCTCACGGTTGCAGAGTGGCCCCTGCGAGTCCTCCAACTCAGGAGGGTCCAAACTTTATCTCAGATTATGGCAGAAGACATGTCCTGGACTCTGGTGGAGGTAAGAGGGCTGGTTCAGTTCTGTCCCCTTGGGCAAGTTCCTTCTTTCTCTCCCTCTCCCTCCCTTTCTCTCTCTCTGGCTTTGATTACCACATGCACTGAATGAGCAAATGGCAGAGTAAGCACCACAAGGCTGGGGTCTGAGGTCTGTCCCCGGAATCTCGGGCTGAGTGGTTCTGGCACCACAACTGTGCTCACCCAGCTGGTTCCTTCCTTCATCGCTGCTGGTTCTGGGACATGGGGCTGGGCCACAGGGAGCAGGCCGGCTGTGGGGACTTCCTGGCTCCTGAAGTTCTGGGTTGTGGTGGCTCTCAGAGCTTGTAGAAGTCACGCTCTAGTCGGGGGAGCTCTCCCTGACTCCGTGATGGACAAGTGGCTCAGGCAGGGAGCCAGGTTCAGGCCCGGGGTCCCTCAGAGCACCCTCCCTTGTCCCACAAACATTCCCTTCCTAGAGAAGTGAGGCTTCCTGGGAAGACCCCAACACCTTCCCTAAGACCCTATAAGCCCCATTGCCCCCACACCCGTCCCTGA
>NW_021856142.1:0-1030 GCF_006229205.1 Suricata suricatta
TCTCAAACACAAGTCCTTCCATGTGTTCACCTAAATCGACATCTAGCGAACTCACAAGCCGAGGGAGAGCAGATTTCTTAGTTGCCGCCGGCCCCTCACATTAGAACTGAGCGACCTGGAGGCCAGTCAGTTTGGATGCTTCGGCGCAACGAGAGTTCCAGAAACTGAACCACGAATTACGTGTATTTGCCAAATCCAAGCACTGTTAGAATTGAGGCCTCAGCTGCTTTCTGAAGCAACATCTAAAAATAGTTGAGTCACATTCAGTATCAGATGCACCAAACTAAGTCCCGGGTATTTTAGGTGCTGCTAATGGAAGCGGGGGCCATTCTGATGTTTTATTTACGGCTACTACACTGCATGCTTTACCTACTCTGTTTCCCAGGCATGTGCGTGAACCTGTGCTCGGCCTGTTGCCCGTAACTCTGCAAGTTCGTATGTTAGAAACACGGATGCAAATATTTAATAACCACAAACTGATTTCCATGTTGTTTATTTAAATATGCCAGGAAATACAGGTCCTGCCGGCAATCCACTTAGAGAAATTCATGCGAAAAAAGCTCAGGTACAATTCTTTGAACCTGCCATGAACCCTCTCAGAAACATGAAAATGTAACCTTGAAGAGCACGTGTCCAAAGGCTTTGAAGATATGATGGCAGCGTCCTATCACGATAGAGGGTCAGACTACCTAGTCATGGGTATATAAGTAAATTAAAGCGATGTCTTATCCATAATTGGGCTGACAAACATTGTGGTTTTTTTCCCAATTCAATTCAACAACCATCTGTGGCAGGTACTATTGAAAATGCAAAATCAGGGGCGCCTGGGTGGCTCAGTCGGGTAAGCATCTGACTTAGGCCCAGGTCACCATCTCACAGTTCATGGGTTCGAGCCCCCCATCATGCTCTGTGCTGACAGCTCAGAGCCTGGAGCCTTCGTCCAATTCTGTGTGTCCCTCTCTCTCTGCCCCTCCCCTGCTCATGATCTGTCTTTCTCTGTCTCTCAAAAATAAATAAATGTTAAAAAAAA
>NW_021856143.1:0-1030 GCF_006229205.1 Suricata suricatta
CAACCCTCAGTTCATTCTCAGCATTCAATAGTCTCTCAAGTTTTGCATCCCTCTCTCTCCCCAACTCTCTCTCCCTCCTCCGCTCCCCCTGGTTCTCCATTAGGTCTGAGAGCTGAATTCTTGACTACATACTTGATAACTTTGACATAGAATTGGTAAACATTTAGCACGTATATATAATGCTAAATAATCTTTCTGTAACATTTTGCAAAAATCACAATTATGGATAATTAAAAAAATAGAATGCATAACACATAGTAAACTCCAGAAGTAAACTAATGGATGTTGGGTGATAATTATGTGTCAATGGAGATTTATCAACAATCACAAAAATACCAGTCTAGTGGGTAATGTTGATAATGTGTGATGCTATGTGTATGTGGGGGCAGGAGGTAAAGGAAAACCACTGTACCTTTTGCTCAATTTTGCTGTGAGCCTGAAACTGTTCTCAAAATAAAATCTATTGAAAAAGTATTATCAATAAAAAATTAAGAGTGTAACTGAAGCTATATCAAAGTAAGAACAATTTTCCTTCAAATAACTCATTAAGAAAGGAACACTGAAAGTATCTATCAAAAAAGTAAAACAAACAATAAAATCAATAGTAGAGAAGTAGTAGTTAGGATGCAAATTTTAAAATGTATATTTAATGAAGTTGCAAACTGAATGACAGTATCCTTAAGTTCTTGAACTCCTTCTCAGTGTCAGACCTTGTATTTAGTGTTCTGAATACCTTATTGCATTGAATCCTCAGCCCTTTGAGGTTGACACTTATCTCCATTTTACATAAAGAACTAAGAGTTGGAGATAGGAAGGAAGTCCCAAGGCCAAATAGAAAGTAAATAGTGGATATAGAATTTAAACCAGTTCTAAGTGAGTACATGCTCTAACTAAATCACAATGTCTATAACATACAAATTTAATGCCTATTCTTTAAAGTGATCATTGAAATATAATAGTTTCTGGATATATAAATAAGGATACAAAATTTCTCAGTAAAGGATCACATAACTCCAAAATATAGACTAGA
>NW_021856144.1:0-1030 GCF_006229205.1 Suricata suricatta
GGAGAGGCTGCGGCCCCGCACTCACGTGGAACTCCGTCGTGTTGAGAACGTGGCGGCCGTCCGGGCTCCAGCAGGAGGACACCAGCCCGGCCGAGCCCTCATCGATCCGGCAGTGCCACTCCGGCTGCTCCAAAGACCACACCTGGGTGCACAACGGGCACACACAGAGACACACACCCGTCAGCGCACGCACATCCAGCAGGAGGCCGGCCGGGCGTCAATGCTCCCGGTCAGGACGCACGGTGCCTGCCCACAGCCGCCGCCAGCAAGGGCTGAGCCATGCGCCTGGGGGGCTCCACGGTGCCAGCTGCCAAGTCCATCCCTCTGCAGCCCTCAAAACGCTTCGGGGGGAAAGTCTACACCTACTAACACCACCTCTTCGTGCTTCCCCAAACCCGTGATGCCCAGCCCTCCGGACAGCGCTGCGGACACTTCCTGTTACTGAGTTATTCCTGGTGACACTTCAAGGCTATTTAAGTGTCTTCTTATTTTCAAACTATTTAAGCTATTAGGGAACTGTTAGAATTTTAAGAGGAAACTGGCTTTGAGCTGTGTTGCCTTTTTTCTCAAACTACAAGGGCATAGAAGACGCTCACTCCACCCAGGTCACCCCACCCCCCGGTCCCGATCCTACTCCACCCAGGCCACCCCCTGGCCCCGGGCCCCGCCGGCCGCGCACCTGAACCAGCCCCCGCTTGTACATGGCGCACAGGATGAACAGCGAGTCCGCCGACCACTCGATGTGCTGGATCTGGTCCAAGCACGTGTACAGGTGGAGGACCTGGAGCGTGCTCACATCCCGGACCACCAGCCGGTACTGGACACAAGAAGCCTAAACATGGGAAAGAAAGCCGTTGGTGGTCTGCAGTCTAAGGAGCCGGTGCTCCGCCCGTCCAGGAGCAGCCGGAAGTGTGGGGAGCCTGGGGACCTGCGACTGCAGCTGGCATCAAGGTCAGGGGCACAGGGGCACCTGGGGGCTCAGCTGGGGAAGCATGTGACTCCGGCTCACGTCACGATCTCCTGGTTCGGG
>NW_021856145.1:0-2031 GCF_006229205.1 Suricata suricatta
CAGCAGTTATCTATGGAGTGAGCTTCTCTCTCCAAGCGCAGTTAAGCGTTCTTTACCTCTTCCCCAGAGACAGTACTATGAGCGTGTTCAGTCTCTCTGTCTCTTCCCTTTGTCTCTCGGGCTCCATGCGCTTGCCCTGCGTTGGGCTGGGGCTCCCACCTCCCCTGCCCGTCTCGGGCTGGCCCGTTTTCCAATCTCCCCAGTTCGCACTCACTCACTCAGGTGTCCTTCAGGTTCTCTTCCTTCTGGAGTCCGTATTTTCTCCTTCCGCTCTTACAGATGAGAGCAATGTCCTTCTCAGTTCGATCGATGGGACAGACGAGGTTTACAGAGCTCCCTTCCTCTCCGCCATCTTGGCTCCTTCCCCTCCATAGTAGCTTTTTTTATTAGGCACTAGGAATGCTTTTTTTTTTTTTTTATTCAGAATCTGGTCTCATTGAAGAGCCATTTTTTTCCAGCAAAATAAAGTTGTTCAGTATCAAGGTTTTTTAAAATCAGATATAATATTGGCAAAAATTTCAATGTAATTCTCAGCTGTCTTATAATTAACATTGGCTGTTTCATGACAGATTTTTTTAGGTGGTGTCACAGTGGTTCTCATCTGGGGACAGCTTTGCCCACCTGCTCAGGGGACATTTGGTAGTGTCTGGAGCCATTTTTGGTTGTTACTTGGGTGCTCTTTTCTGACATCTACTAGGTAGAGGCTAATGATACGGTAGACATCCTACAATGTGCAGAACAGCGTTCCCACAAAAAATACCTCGTACAAAATGTCAAGAGCGCTGATACTGAAAACACTGATTTATACTGTGCTGCTTCTAAAAACTCTAGACTTACACTGTATATACGCACTCACCTTCCAATTCAGGTCGTTCAGGTTTATTTTAGTTGATTTCATTACAAAAAATAACAAGATTGAGAGTTCAAAAATTGTACACTTTCTCACTGAGTCAATTCAATCAATGCAATGTCAAGATCTTCATTTTTTATTCTTTGCCTTATGCGATGTATTTCAGTATTTCATGATTTCTGGATCATCAGCATCTCTGTTAACTTTCAACAGCTTATCTTTATAATTCATGAGTTGTGACTGTCACAAGTCTTTTTCTGTAAAATATATCAAACTGTGCAATAATTCTATTGTTCTGTTCTATTGATAATGTCAGATGCTTCCTTTTATTTTTCTAATTTTTAAAGACAGATTTTTTAAACTCTTTAAAATTTTCATGTTATTTACACTTGAATAAAATATTTTTAGTTCAGATAAACATAAAACAAAAACATCAAAATATATACATACATGTATGTATATGTATACATATGTATAAGCATATATGCACATATATTAGGATGTGTGCATCTATATATATACTAAAACTCCAAAAGCACATGTGACTGATTGACCAATAAAAGCTCAGACATGTGTGACCCTTTACCTCATCAGGTTCGATTTGCAAAATGAGTTTGGCATAAAAAAGTTGTAAGAGAATGTGGTTTCCTAGATTTCTGGATTTTGGAAATTCCAGATGAGGACTTGACGAATCGTAGTGCAGTCATGGTTTTAATTTCCTTAAAACTCTTCATAGTTTACCACTACATGTAGTATAAATTAAAATCCTAACATCACCCGTAAGTCTCTTACGTGCCAGCTGCATGTGACTTCTCCAGTCTAACCTTTCCCCTTCCGTTGTCCCTTTGTCTGTGCTTCAGTGAACTCTTCTATTTTGTTGAGAAAACTTATCAATTCTTTCAAAGATTTTGCACATTGTATTACCTTTACCTGAATTATGAAACACACACACACACACACACACACACACACACACACATTCTCTCTCTCTCTGTTGCTCACTCGCTCACACCTACTTACTCCTTCCTGTAACACCCCTTTCCCCCCCCCAAATTTTTATTTATTATTGAGAGACAGAGAGAGACAGAGCATGAGCAGGGGAGGGGCAGAGAGTGGAGGAGACACAGTCTGAAGGAGGCTCCAGGCTCTGAGCTGTCAGCACAGAGCATGACTCTGGCCCC
>NW_021856146.1:0-1029 GCF_006229205.1 Suricata suricatta
GATTTTGTCTGATTCCCCCGTCAGTTTCCTCACTCCGAAAGGGCTGGGGAATATCAGCCAGGTTAACTTCTCTTCCTCGTGTGTCAGAAGGCTCCTTTTTTTCTGTTTTTGGTGGACTTTGCTTCTTGGGAGTCGGTGGCAGTCCCTTTTTGCTCTTCCCTGACTCCGCAGAGAGAGACATCGAGGGAGCGAGTCCTCGAAACGCTTGTGCATCTAGGAGCACAGTCTTCAGCGCCTCCGACCGTCCTGCCACAGCAGGAGTGAGGCCGCCATGACGGTGACGCGCGGGGGGCCGGCCTGGCCTGGCAGACGTCACTACGGGACAGACTCGACAGCTGCACGCGCACCACCAGCCGACCAACTAGTTATGATTTATAAGTTTGGTCCTGTGAAGCATCTAATTAAAATTCTCATCTTTGTCATTTAAATGGCATTTAGAGCTCTAAGAATGATTCTGTATTTAATGTCTTTTAAATTTTGAAGAACCTCATAGAGTTGCTGTACTCTTCATTCTAAGAATAATTAAATGTCCATTAGATGTTCTTCAAGACCACAAACAGGCTGGCTCTTTGGTTCTTGAAACTGGCCATTTATTTTTAATACTGATACTTTATTTTTTTATTATTTTATTTTATTTTTAAATTTTTTCTTTTATATTTTATTGTAAAGTTGGTTTCCATATAACACCCAGTACACTTTCCCACAAGTGCCCTCCTCCATGCCCATCACCCCCTTTCCCCTCCCCCCCATCAGTCCTCAACTTGTTCTCAGCATTCAAGAGTCTCTCATGACTTGCTTCCCTCCCTCTCCTCAACTATTTTTTTCCCCTTCCACTCTTCCCTGTTCCTCTGTTAAGTTTCTCCTGTTACACTTATGAGTAAAATCATATGGTATCTGTCCTTCTCTGCCTGACTTATTTCATTTAGCATGACACCCTCAAGGTCCATCCACATTGCTACAAATGGCCAGATTTCATTCTTTCTCATTGCCATGTAGTACTCCATTGTGTATATATACCACATCTTCTTG
>NW_021856147.1:0-1029 GCF_006229205.1 Suricata suricatta
AATAATAAAGCAGTGAACAACGTTGTAAACTCGCTAGATTAAGCCCACATATACAGAAAACTGGATCCAACAATAGTTCAAAAATTAGAAGTAGAAGGGAACTGTCTCAATCTGAAGAAGCGTATTTAGATTCCGTGGCTAACCTCATACTCTATGGTGAACAACTGAAAACTTCCCGGTAATACCAAGAAGAAAATCAGTGTGCTCCATTTTGCCCTCACCTACAAGTCAACACTCTACTGGAAGTTCTACCCAGAAAATACAGAGGAAAAATAAACCGTCAAATTCAGGAAAGAAACCAAACACTCTCGCTTCATAGTATACATGATCTCTTATTTAGAAATAAAGAATCCTCAGACTCAGAATGCATGCATTCATTGAAGTTACAGAATACAATGTCAACACTCAAAATTCAGTTGCATTTCTGTACAGTAACTGTCAACAAATGGGAAATAAGTAAACAATTCAATTTACAAGAGCAAGAAAGCAAATGGGAATAAATTTAATCGCGGAAATGGAAAATTTATGCACAACGAAATCTACAAAAGTTGCTGAGGAATATTAAACAAACCCTAAATAGATGTCAGAATATTTTGTGTTTCTTGCTTGAAGGACCAAAAAGCGGAAGTCCTCCCCAGAGCAAAATAAAGAGTAATGCAATCCTCAGGAAAATACCAACAGCATTTTTTGTCCAACATCCTGATTCTATATCACATATTGAATTGGTAAGGATGCCACCTAACCAAAATAAATATGAGAAAACACAGAATTGGTGGACTTACGATTCCTGACAACAAACCTTCGACAAAAACTTGGAGTGATCTAAAGTATAATTGGGACAGAGGCTAGAAATATTGATCAAAGCAATAGAACTGAGCGTCCACAGATAAACCCATATATCTGTGATCCATTCCTTTTGTGTGCCAAAAGCAGACAGTGGAAAGAGAATAGTCTCTTAAATGGTACTGGCCTAAGTAGATACCCATGTCAGAAGGAAATTGAAACTGCCTTGTACCATATAAGGAATTC
>NW_021856148.1:0-1029 GCF_006229205.1 Suricata suricatta
TCTCTGTCTCTGCCCCTCCCCGCTCGTGATTTGTCTCTGTCTCTCAAACATAAAAAATAAAACATTAAAAAATTAAAAATAAATAAAAAATAAAATAGAGTTTCAAAATACCATAGCAAATTTGATAAGACCAAAGGAAAAAGTAGAGAAATTCAGTCATATTTGGAAATTTCAACATCCTCTTGTTATCAATTGATAGAAAAAAAGAAAAATTCAGTAGGCTAAAGAAAAATTGAACATTATTAATCAGCTTGATTTAACTGACATGTGCAGAATATTATACTCCCCCGTATGATACACGTTTTTAAAATAAAAACCAAGATACTGAGAAATATCTCAAGTATTTGAAAGTTATGTAACATACTTCTAAATAATCCATAGGTAAAAAAAAAAAAAACAAGTGAAACTGGTAAATATTTTGAAATGAATGAAAATGGAAATATAACATATCAAGATTTGAGAGATATAGAAGCAGTATATAGAGGGTAAGTAACTTCAATGCCCATATTAGATAGGAAGAAAAATTTTAAGGCAATATGTAATAAGCCATTGTATAAAGCTAGGAAAAAAAAGAGCAAACTAGATATAAAAATAAGCTGAAGAAAGGGAACAATAAAGAGTAGAAGTCCATAAAATAGAAAAATAGAAGAAATATAATAGTTGACCCTTTACAAATATTAATAAAATTTATAAATATATACCAAGACAAACTATGAAAAAGAGAAAACTCAATGTATGAATGTTAGGAATCAGAAAGGGGATATCACTATAGATTCTACAGATAGTAACAGAATATCAGGGATATTTCATGAGCAACTTTATGCTACTATATTTAATAATTGAAATGGGATAAAAGGCACACCTTTCTTAAAAATAAATCAGGAAGAAATGGAAAATATGAATAGCGCTTTATTTATTAAAGAAGTGGAATTCATAATCAAACATTCCCACAAAGAAAACTGACCAGATAGCATCACTTGTAAATTTTATCATATTTAATGAATAAATATTACTAATATTACATAAGCT
>NW_021856149.1:0-1029 GCF_006229205.1 Suricata suricatta
TCCTAGCAGACCTAAAGTTCTCTTTAGGTTCTCTGTAATAAGAAGTGAAAAGCAGGTAAACCTATGTTCTGCAATGAATATTTCAGGATTTTATTTTATTTGGAAAAGACTTAAATATCCAATGAATTCAACTCAATATACCATTTAACCTGACAAAATTTCAAAGTTTCAGGTTACCAAAGATTTGAGAAGTCACTGAAAAGTTTTCCTATACACCGTTTCATTTATTTAACATATTTGCCTTTTTTTTAATGTTTTATTTATTTTTGATACAGAGAGAGTCAGAGCATGAGGGGGAGGGGCAGAGAGAGAAGGAAACACAGAACCGGAAACAGGCTCCAGGTTCTGAGCTGGCTGTTAGCACAGAGCCTGATGCGGGGCTCAAACCCACGAACGTGAGATCTCAGCCGAGCCGAAGTCGGAGGCGAAGTCGGAGGCTTAAGCGACTGAGCCACCCCGGCGCCCCTAACATATTTGCCTTTAAAAATTACCCATGAAGGGGCGCCGGCGTGGCTCAGTTGGTTAAGCCTCTGACTTCGGCTCAGGTCAGATCTCACGTTCGTGGGTTCGAGCCCCGCATCAGGCTCTGTGCTGACGGCCAGCTCAGAGCCTGGAGCCTGCGTCCGGCTCTGCGTCTCCTTCTCTCTCTGCCCCTCTCCCCTCATGCTCTGACTCTCTCTGTATCAAAAATAAATAAAACTGAAAAAGAAAAAGAAAATATTCCTCATATTTATAATATCTCCCATTGAGGCTTTTCCTTAAAAATGCCAATTCATTTTCTTTTGACTTATTTTTAGTTTTTCAAGAGAGAGAGAAAGAGAGCATGTGCAAGTGGGGGAGAGGGGCAGAGGAAGAGAGAGAAAATCTTAAGCAGGCTCCACACTCTGTGCAGAACTTGACTTGGGGGCTTGGTCCCATGACAATGGGAGCATGACGTGATCTGAAATCAAGAGCCAGATGCTCGACTGACTGAGCAACCCAGGTGCCCCTAAAAGTTCATTTTATTTTTACTTAAAAATGCCAACACAT
>NW_021856150.1:0-1029 GCF_006229205.1 Suricata suricatta
GTTATTAACACCCCCCTGGTTAGATTTCTGGAAGAGCAGGTTGTCCATCTTGACAAGAGTTTGGAAGACGTGTGTGGACACGGGGACAGGCCTTGCCTCTGGATCCTTCTGGCCTGTTATTGAGGAGGAAGTGAGTTCCTAGCCCCTCCTCACTCCAGCACAAACTTGTTCCCAAACTTGGAGGGGCTGTGGGCCTCCCATTAGGAACCCACTTCCCCCCACCCCCAGACCCTGGATGTTTGGTTCTGAAAAGTTTGGAACAATTCTCTAGCCTTCCAGCCACCTCTCTCTGGGCTCAGAGAGGCAGGGAAGGGCGAGGGGGAGGCCAGCAGGAAGGGGCAATTTTGCGCACACTCAAGGAGGCACTTGATGGAAAGGGCGGGAGGAAATCCCTTCTGTGGGAGTGGGAAGGTGCTGTTCCCTCCCTCCACTGTATCCCCAGACAACATACGGGTGTGGAGCGCATGAACCTGGACACCAGGCGAGCAAGTGGAGCTCAGGAGAGGGGTGGTTTAGGGGTGCAGGGATGCCCCATGTTAGCCCCTGCTGACTCTGGAGTGCTGGGTGTGACATCCAAGTCAGGTCCGCTGGGCGTGCAGGGGTGAAGCAGTGGACAGAGCAGGCAGGGACTCAGCATCCACCGTATGGGGGCCGGGGCGGGGGTAACCCTTAATATCCCTCCCATTCCTGAAAGCCTGGGCTTCTAAGTTTCCCAGAATTAAGAATAATGGAGAGGGCCACTAGTCCTCATCCTTGGAAGCTTCCAGAGAAAGCACCTGTTATTTGGCCCTCAGTGTGGAGAACGTGAACAGGAATGGGAGCATCCACAAAGCGAACTGGTCCCGGCTGTGTAACCTTCTGGGGTCTGGCCCCAGCCCCAGCCCCAGCCTGCCGCCTCCCTCCCAGCCGCACTGCCCTACCATGTCCACCTGTCTCACCACAGGCCCTCCACGGGGGACCTTGCCTTTGATCTTGGGCAAGGTTGGGCTCAGACACCATGCCCCCATACTGCTCTGGTGTCTTCCTTTC
>NW_021856151.1:0-1029 GCF_006229205.1 Suricata suricatta
GAGAGAGAAAGGCGGTGGGATCAGGGGAGAGAATTCCAAGCAGGCTCCATGCTGTCAGTGCAGATCCTGATACAGGGCTCCATCTCACAAACCGTGAGATTCATGACCTGAGCTGAAATCAAGAGTCAGACACTCAACCCACGGAGCCACCCAGGTGCCCCTATAATAGTATCATTTTAATATCGTATGGAGCTTCTCAACTTACCCAACAGATCGATGTTTATTCACATTACTGAGTAACATGGGCATTAATCACATTTTAGCAAAAGCAAACAAGTAAGCAAAACCCCTTTATATGTGTGTCAGTTATTGTATCTATTTGTATAGGCAAGGGGAAAAGTATAGAAGAATATATTTCAGGCTGTTAGCAGAGAGCAAATGATCAGCTTTGGCTTCTGCATGTTTGCACTAATAAATACTCCTGGAATGGTTGAACAAGGACTGCTAATAATGGTTAAATAATGGGGCACCTGTAAGGTATTGAGCATCCACTGACCCTTAAGGACTGAGTGGATTTCATCTTGCTCAAATCATAGTCTTCTGTTTGTGTTTTATTTTAGCTACATGTTGACATCTGGTTAACCTAGATGGTTTCATAAGTGAATTAAAAACCAAGAAAGCATAAATAATCCATTTCTGTACTGTATCCAACTTGCTTAATAGATTCTTATGCCATAATTTCCTCTTCTGCAAATTAGGAGTAATAGACTTTATGTAAGAGTAACACAATTAGACTGGTTAAAAGGCACGTTCATAAAGTAGCAAAGAGTTGTTGAGTAGAAGTGACAATGTTCTAATTTCTCTTTGTGACATCCATGCCAACTGGTTACGCTCCAGAAAAATCTATGTATTATAAAGCAATGTTATAATCCACCTTAAAGCTGAATGTATTTGAACAAATTTCCCCTTTTTCCATCACCTTTAAAATTCAGTTTTCTTCCATTCTGGGTCTGGACATTAAGTGGGGATCTGGTGGAGGGAGAGCCAAATCCCAGGCTAGTCCTCATGCAGAAGCTTTCTCATGAGTCT
>NW_021856152.1:0-1029 GCF_006229205.1 Suricata suricatta
GAGTGATGCTGCCGGGGGTGGAGACACCGGAGGCATGGGCCTCCCTCCTGAGCCCTGACCATTTCTCTCCATTCAGCTCAATCCTACTGTATATTCTGATCGGGGGCCTCCTCCAGCACAAGGGGACAAGACCTGGCCTCCCCCACACCCCTTGCCCCAGGTCTTCTCTCACTGCTCCAAGGAGAGGACAGCGAAGGACCCGGGGAACCTGCCCAGATAGGGACAGGAGCCTCGTGGATGACCTGGGAGCTGGCCCACTTCAGACATGCTACTGCCGCTACCCGGAGCCACCTTGATGCCTCTCATAGCCCATTTCAGGAGTGGCGGCTCTAGAAAGAAGGTAAGATTCACTGCAGCAGCTGTGGCCAAGTGGAAGCAGACCTCAGTGCAAGCAGTGAAGGTAATACATCCCCTTCCCTGGCACTTGCATGGAAAGGACTGAAGCAAAATAAAAGGCCAATCTGCATGTAATTAGAGCTGCTTCTGGCAATTGTTCCCCCCCTCCCCACCACCCGGTTCAAAACAGTAGAACTCTGAAGTGTCCACCTTCACAAGCTGTCCTCGGTCCAGTGCTAAATAAATGGTCACGGTGGCAAGTGGTGGCAAGTGGTGTCTCTCTAGGTAGTGCTGGCAAGGACAGATCCAGCAAAGGAAGGAAGCCTTTTTTTCTATAAAAAATTTGTTTTAACATATGGCATTTCTCCAGAACAGCACTCACTTTCTGGCCTAATCTTGGGAAAGTATATGTATTTTTGCTGCCACTGTGCATAGATTCTTTTTTAAAGATGACACATCGGACGCCTCTTGGAGATGTAAGTCAGCTTTAAGATTTTAAAACTTAGACCCCGAAAAATGGCAATAAAATCACCCGGATTATTCAGCAATTTGCAATCTGCTAGAATTCCCAGAAATTTTTGAGATTTTTACAATCTTCTTTTAAACTCTTGGTCATCAGGTTTAGGAATTTGAGGAGAGCAATTTATAGATATTCATTTGCCTTCCCAAAAAAGTTGTTCTTTGCATACTTAG
>NW_021856153.1:0-1029 GCF_006229205.1 Suricata suricatta
TGAATTTAGAGGATGCCTTCCTCCTTCAGACAAACTCTTCATCCTTCCCACTCAGAACAGGTTCTGATTTGTGTTTAAGTATTATTCTAATTTGTGTGTGTATGTTAAAAACAGTTTTGTTCAACACAGAACTGAAAGGTTGTACTGTTCTTCCTTATTCATGTGTTGATGTTTGTTCGAATTTGTGTATTAGAGCTGGCATCTCTATGGTTTATTTTAGGTTATAAATTCTTAGAGGACAGGAATTGTTACTCTCAGATTAACTTTGTATATCTTCCAGCATGGGTCTATGTATATACAAAAGCTTAATGCATCCAATCTGTTGAAAAATTACTGGGCCTGGGATTCTTCAAGGGTAAAATTGTATTCTATAATATTTTTACTTAAACATGGAATTCATCCAGATTGATTCTTTCACAGAGCTGTCCCAATGTAAGATTACATATGAAGGAGAATGAAAGCAAAATGCTTTTGTTTTATCAACATGTAAGAACAGAGGGGAGATAACTCATGCTTAATGGGCATCTACCATGTGACAGGTAATTTGTTTTACACAGGTTACCTCAGTGACTATTCACAAAGTAAGAGGTAGAGGATAATAAAGTGTATCTGAACATTCGCAGTATTTAGAGTAGACATACATGAATTTGAATTCCTGTTCTGCTACTAAACTCTGTAAACCTAAGAATTTTACTTAACTTCTCTGAAACTGTTTACTAATTATAATACCTGTCTTACAGAATCATTATAAGCATTGTAAATGGCTATTATTGTTATCAAAGTAAGAGTTAGTGTGCTTACTTGATAAATGAGGGAACTGAGGACAGTACCATTACATGATTTTCCCAAGGTCACATTGCAAGTGCCTGGAAGGTTTTCTCTTCCAAATCCTATGAAAAGTTAAGAGCTGAACAGCATTAGAAGGAATATGGTTAACTTGGGCTTTGGATATGATTGTGCTGAGAGGTGTTCTCAACATAGCAAGAGCGGTGATATCTGAGTGGCAGTGGAATGGAGAAGCTAGGCTGG
>NW_021856154.1:0-1029 GCF_006229205.1 Suricata suricatta
ACAGGGCTTAAACTCATGAACCATGAGATCATGACCTGAGGCAAGATCAAGAGTCCAACACTTAACCAACTGAGCCACCCAGGCACCCCAGCACCATGTTTTCCTAAAGAAAGTTGTGGACTACATTTAAAGTGATGCCAACAAATTGCTGAATAATGTCATGTACTGCTCATCTTAAAAACAGGCACACATGAGTGAGTGAGTGTGTGTGTGTGAGCGTACACACAAACTATTTTCTAAAATTAGGATGAGGCTTTTGAATATCTGCAGTGAATTATTAATCATCGGAAGGGATGCTGAAATAGTCTTTGAGAGTTGATTGAGAGAGAGATTACCTTGGCAACAGTGATCTTCATGCTAAGCCTTGGTAAGGTTCCAGGTGGGCTCAGGAAGACATTACGCAGGCAGAAGCATGGAGGCAATCTTCAGTGTGCTTTGATGAACTGCAGACCCTTTTTTAAAATATCAGTTTATTCTCTGTATCATTCTGCAAACACATAATATTTTTAATGGAAAGCCTTGGAATGAAAAGTTTATTTAATACCTAATTTGATCAAGCAAAGAATGTGGTGACCAAATATTATAAATAATTTAAAATCCATTCTTGATAAACTTAGTAGGCAAATGAAAATAGCAGATGGGACCTAATAAAAACATTGCTTGAAAGCTTGGGTACAAAGATTCAGATTGTCATAATTTAAAACTTATTAAATCTGAACAATTAACAGTGAATTTTTTTTTTGAAATTCAATCTTGGCTTTTTCATACAAAATGGTGAATTAAACATATATGTGTACATGTGGGGTTTTTTCCCTCATTTTTCTCCCAGCTTCCTATCGAAATGACAGAGATGATGGACAGAGGGATCAAATCCGGAACTGTGTTGATAACTGAAATATTGATGAATTTCTGACATACCCTGAAGGTTGTAGGCAGAAAGCATGGAGGACACGGCTGACCCAGGAGAGGGGCCCATTCTTCTGCCTCCCGCCCCAACACGCACCCCATGCCTAGGAACCGGGGATGGAT
>NW_021856155.1:0-1029 GCF_006229205.1 Suricata suricatta
ACCGAACTCAAGAGGCCACATGGAATTGCTTTTCCATGGTCTAATCTGGGAACTGGAACGCTCTAAGCTTGGAATAGAGTTATGGCTCTGGTTAGAGAACGGATTCACTGGGGCCGGCGTGGCCTCTGGCAGGGCCTTGGATGCATCTGTCCTTCCCCTGTCCTGACCTCCCTCTGGCAACCTCATCTCCAGGCCTGGCAGAACCCCCAGAACGGATCTTTCTCCTGCCCCCCAGCAAGGCTCTTCACTTCCAAACATGTGTGACTGGTTTGGCCATCTGAGTCTGAGGCCCCTCTGCAGGGAAGCAGGGGGGCTTTCTGGGATGGGTCTTTTTCCATCCTGCACACTTGTCACGACACCCAGCCCTGCAGGACCCCCACACCCAAGGCTCTTTCCAACATGAAGAGGATGCAGGTCAGGGTCCCTGTGCTGTGCCTGCTTCTCAGGTGGCTGTGGGGCTGGTGTCTTCCATATGCCCTCCTGCCAGCAGCCATGTATGGCCTCTAGAGCCGAAAAGTCCAGCTGTGAATCTTGGCTTGGCCACTAGCAAGCCATGTAACCTTGGACAGTTACCCTAATGTCTTTGAACCTCGGTTTCTTCACTGGTATAATGGGGATAATTATGGTCGTTTCATCTGTCATTCAATGATCACACACTCGTTGAGGGGCATTACTCTGCACTCCAGGCATGGGACACGCAAAGATGAGCCGCAGCTGGTCTCTGCCTCAAGCAGGTGGTATTCTCCAGATAAAAAAGAATGTGAAAGGAAATGCCAAGCCTCAGGCTGAGAAGCCACAACACGGTGGAGTGGAACTATCTGGGGCTTTAATGCAGACACACATATGCTGGAATCAGGTCTGATGGTAAGTTGCTCCATGACTTTGGGCAAGATGTGCTTTCTGGTCCTCAGCTTCCCCACATGTACAATGAGGAGGTTTAACTAGATGATCTTTTTTCTCTGATGCTCTATGGTTGCATGAAGTCACCAACCCAGAAGGCAAAAGAAGAAACAAATTAGTTGAATCATC
>NW_021856156.1:0-2030 GCF_006229205.1 Suricata suricatta
TCCTTCTCCCTACCCAGCATGATCCATAATTCAGAAAATGGATTAGTATTACTATATCAAAATGATGAATTTATTTTAAAAAGACAATATGGACAAATTTAATAGACAATGGTAGTTTGGAAAAGGATATTTATAAAGTCTAACACTTCTTAGACTATCCAGGAAAGTCCTAGAAATCAACAACAGAGAACTGTTAGGATGTCAGATCATGCAGAACAAATTGCCCCAGAACAATCATAAGCACTTCTTGTCTCACTGTCTCTGTAGGTCAGGAATTTGGGAGTGGCTTAGCTGTGTTTCTGGGTCAAGGTCTCAGTGGTGCAGTAGTCAGCATGTTGGCCGTGGTTGCAGGTGCTTGAAGGTTTGATTGGACCTGGAGGATCTCCTTCTAAGATGGGTCCCATGGCAGATGACCAGCAGATTGGTGCTGGCTAGTGGTTATTTCTCACTGTATGCGCCTCTCCATCAGGTTCCTTGAGTGTCCTCAGGACATGACAGTGGTTACTGAGAGCAAGTCATCTAAGAGAGAATGGTGGAAACCACAATATATTTTATGACCTAGTCTGAGAATTCACACACTGCAGTTTCCTTAGTAGCCAGTTGGCTACCCAGGCCCGCCCTATCCAGTGTGGAAGGAAACTATAAAGTTGTGAATGCCACGAGGCAAGGATGATTGTGGGCCACCTTGTAGACTCTAAGTCCATGGCCAGGAATTCTAATTTTTTTTTAAAAAGGTGAAATATGAATAGACAATTTATAGAAAAAATATCAAAAAGCTAAGATGTTTGTTGATACCCAGACTTGGGATACCTGGGTGACTTGGTTAAGTGTCCGACTCTTGATTTCTGCTCAAGTCTTGATCTCGCAGCCTGTGAGTTCAAGCCCCACATTGGGTGCTGTGCTGATCGCATGGAGTCTGCTTGGGATTCTTTCTCTCTTCCCACCCCCCTCCCCTTTTTCAAAAATAAACAAACATTACCAAAAAAAATCCTCAAACTTACCAGAAAGATGTTAAAACAAGATGATGCTTCTTTATACCTATTCAGTTGGCAAACATTTTTTTGGGATGATGGCAGGCATTCAAAGACGTGTGAAGACACTGGAAACAACCCTTGTGCACTGCTGGAGTGTAGACTGACAGCCATTTTAGGGAGGAATCTGATAGTTCCTGATCAAATTAAGAATGTCTCATAGGGATGCGTTAAACTCAGTTTTTGCACCTGTGTTTCTCTTTTACTACCTGTGTAGAACATTTTACTTCTAGTCATCAAATATGTGGAGGTTTTTCCCCACATCAAGCAATTTTCTGTGACACCAGTTGTGCATTGTGTAATTCAACTCAGTTCTCACTACCTGGAGATAGTATCGGTCCCAAAGGTTAAGGACTCAGTCCCACAAGACTGTATCCACCCGACTTCAGATACCAGTTCCAAGTAATAGGTCCCTAGGTTACTCAAAACTTAGTCCAATTTGGCTACAAATGACAGGTCCCCACAGTGCCCTTCTCAGTCTCCATTAATTTGCTAGAGTGTCTTACAGAACTCAGAGAAACACTTATGTTTCACTGGTTTATTAAAAGATATGATAAAGGATACAAATGAACAGCCTGATGAAGAGATATGTAGCGTGAGGTGGGGAGGGTCCTGAATGCAGGAGCTTTTGTCTCTGCGGAGTTGGGGTGCTTCACCCACCCAGTGTGGCTGTGTTTGGCTAACTAGAAGCCCTCTGAACTCTGTACTATTGAGATTTTATGAAGACTTTCTCACATAGGCCTAATCGATCATTAACTATTTTTCACCCCTCTCCCCTCTTGGGGATCAGAGGTGGGATTGAAAATTCCAAGCTTCTAATCATGGCTTGGTCTTGATTTGACCAAGAACCTACCGAGAATCACCTCACGAGGACAAAAGATGCTCTTAGGGTTCTTATCACTTAGGATTTCTAAGAGGTTTAGGAGCCTTGTGTTAAGACCTATATATATTTTTAATAATTTATTATTTTATAATATATATTTGTGTCACAATATAAAT
>NW_021856158.1:0-1029 GCF_006229205.1 Suricata suricatta
ATGTTTCTCATAATATGAATAAAACACAGCTAATATCATTTTTAATGGAGGAAAACTGAGAGTTTTTCTTCTATGGTCAGGAAAAACAGAGGGATGTCCACTCTTAATCACTGTTATTTAACAATATCGAAGGTCCTAGGCATGGTAATCAGAAAACAAGAAAAAATAAAAGGCATCTTAATCAACAAGGAAGAAGTAAACCTTTCACTATTTGCAGATGACATGATGCTCTATACAGAAAACCCAAGAGAGACCAAAAAATATTGCCAGAACTGATACAGGAATTCAGTAAATTTGCAGGATACAAAATCAACATATGGAAGTCTGTTGCATTTCTATACACTAATATGCAGCAACCAGAAAAAAAAATTGAAGAAATCAATCCAATTTACAACTGCACCAAAAACAATAAGATACCTAGAAATAAACAAACAACAACATGAAAAAGAATGAAACTGGACCACTTTCTTATACCATACCCCAAATTAATTCAAAATGGATTAAAGACCTAAATGTGAGACCTGAAACCAAAAAAATCCTACAAGAGAGCATAGACAGTATAACCTCCTTGACTTCAACCATAGTAACTTCTTTCTATGCATGTCTCCTGAGGCAAGGGAAACAGAAACAAAAGCAAACTATTGGAATTTCATAAAAATAAAAAGTTTCTGTACAGTGAAGGAAACAATCAACAAAATGAAAAAGCAACCTACTGAATGGGAGAAGATATTTGCAAATGAAATATCTAATAAAGGGTTAGTAGCCACAGTATATAAAGAACTTATAAAAGTCAACACCCAAAAACCAAATAATCCAATCCCATATGTTCACACTCATAGGTCTAACAGGAAATATTCAGAATGATCTAGCTTCAAGAAAAGCAAGCAGTTAGTAGTGCTTAAGAAAAATTGATTCAGTATCTAATGGATAGTTGATACCTGTCACAACACAGCATTTTATATACTGTTAAGTGAAACTGCAATACAATCTAAGTTTATTTTGGGAGTGTTTGCTGTATAATTGGATTTA
>NW_021856159.1:0-1029 GCF_006229205.1 Suricata suricatta
ATCTACACAAGGCTTCTCATGACCAGAGATTAAAAGGTAGCATGTGACACAGGAGCAGCATAAGTGCAATAAGTTTTCTCCCAGAAATTATGGTTATTTTGAAATCTGCTACATGTCCTACTATCCTTACAGTGGAGGATTAAGGCATACTTAGACCTTATTCTTCAATTTCATCTCTTGAAAGGATGTCTCTTTCTACTATTCTTTGTGCCCCTTCATTTTCTGGAATTCTTTCATATTTGTTGACCTCATGGACCACTGCTGAAGAAGGCAATGGATAACATCACTCTTGGCAAGATGAGCAAATTTCTTAGCCAGCTTACTGTCCTTGTAAGTTGATGGCCCCAGATTCATCTTAACCTCACTGAGAATCAGATTTTTGTGTCTAGTCAGGAGAGATAGTTCTTAAAAACTAAATCCTCTTTTTCTATTTGGCTCCAGTTAGCTTCATGTGTCAAGAGTTACTCCATAAAAATATTTTCTATTTAAACATATTTCTTAGATTTTATATATTTATTTACTTTCTTACCACTCCTCCACAGGTCTTGCTGTATCTACTTCATTATAGGTTTCTTAGTCTTATTAGGTTTTAGTGGACAAATCATAGCTTCAGTGTCTTTAGCATGAGAAAATTTATCTGGTCATAAGGATTTATTGAGAAGCAAACACTTAACTGGGTCCTTAGTTTTGCTGACATAATCTGTTCAGAAGTTTTAATATAGCCATGATGGTCGTTCTCTTGATTTGCTTTCTGCTACAAAAGTTGTAACCATCCATTTTCACATCAAACTATTATTTCTTTTTAACAAGGAGCATTGAAAAAATTAGCTCTTCCTCGAACTTGTCAGTCCATTTATGCCAGTTGCATTTCTTCAAATTTCTGACATAAAACTGACAATAATTCTCCTCATTTATCTGTTTTCTAATAGTATTTTGACAATATAGCCACAGGGACAAATATACCCTTCAATTACTCTGATTTCACACGTTTTCCTTCAGGGAAAAGTTCACTGGGCCCAGGATCTAAGT
>NW_021856160.1:0-1029 GCF_006229205.1 Suricata suricatta
TGCTGGGTCATAGGGGAGTTCTATTTTTAATTTTTTGAGGAACCTCCACAGTGTTTTCCAGAGAAGCTGCACCAGTTTGCATTCCCACCAACAGTGCAAGAGGGTTCCTGATTCTCCACATTCTTGCCAGCATCCGTTGTTTCCTGAGATATTAATTTTAGCCACTCTGACTGGTGTGAGGTGGTATCTCAATGTGGTCTTGATTTGTATTTCTCTGATGATGGGCAATATTGAGCATGCCACTCCCAATTTCTAATTTTGTGTTCAACAAAACTGCTGGCTGTTCTCATTTATTGACTTCATATTAAGTAAGTATTGTACACTTTAATTTATAAAATTAATTTATCCTAAAAATATTGCTTTCAGATGTTTTGCTATCTTGTAAGATTTCATTTGAAAGAATTCCACTGCTAAAGATCTGAAAACCAGTATATTAGAGCAGGGTTCAGTATAAAGGGCCATGTAGTGAATAATTTAGATTTTGTGGGCCATATGGTCTGTGTTGCAATGACTCAATTCTGCTTTGTTAGTGTGAAAGCAGCAATAGATGATACATAAATGAACTGTGATGACTGTTCCAAGAAAACTTTATTTACACAAACTGGAGGCAGGCTGGATTTGGCTTGTGGGTTGGATTGTAGTTTGCCAACCCTTGAATTAGTTTGCCATAAATGGATAAGTTGGACTACTTAACTACTTACATAGTTACCTTTAATGAAGAGGGCAAATGAGCCTCACTGTCATTCTGTATTAAGAGTTACTTTCAAGGGGTCTCATCTTAAACAATTCTGATTTTAGTTAAAATTACCTTGCTGGTAGTTAAAAAAAATTTTTTTTAAATGCTTTATTTATTTTTGAGACAGAGAGAGACAGAGCATGAGCGAGGAGGGGCAGAGAGAGGGAGACACAGAATCAGAAGCAGGCTCCAGGCTCTGAGCTGTCAGCACAGAGCCTGATGCGGGGCTCGAACCCACGAACGTGAGATCATGACCCGAGCTGAAGTCGGATGCTTAACCAACTGAGCCACCC
>NW_021856161.1:0-1029 GCF_006229205.1 Suricata suricatta
AACCGGGCCCCCCCCCCCCAGGGATGTTGCAAGAATCTAGATGGGCCAGACACGCAAAGGGTTTGAGGGAGAGGCTTCTCCTCGGTGGGTTTACCAGTCATTGCCTTTACTACTTGTGCAGTAGACGGCAGCGGGGCACGCACCGGGCCGCAGGCAGGCGTGCAGGTCAGCAGCAGGGCCTTCTCCAGTAACACTGTAAATGTTATTCACCCTGGACCCCGGGAGGTCAAGTACTTCGTGCAACGCCTTAAAGAGGTTACATTGTGCAGCCCCGGGTGCAGCCGTTTCCAGGGTGGGGCTCTACACACCCATCTACAAGGAACTAGGCAGGCAACAGGGCAGGGGGCACACTGCAGGGCTTTCAACTGTGTAGCCCTTTAACAAGGTTGGTCTGCGTGCCCTGCTCTGATCCATCTCCTACACACGCTGGTGGGCAGGCTGCCAAATGGTCCATAATTCTGCATCCAGCAACCCACCGCCACAAAGACAGAGACCAGGGTCGTGTGGTTTCTAAGAGCACGCACCCACGCTTACAGAAAGGCCACCCTGAAATGGAGAAAAGGAAATCTTTGGAGAGGGGGTAGGTCCACACCGGTAAAGAGTCTTCAGTGGGGATGGGAATCTCTTCAAGGAGGGTTTCAATGCTCACAGGACTAAACTCCTACATTCCTCGTGTTGTTAGAATTTCACTATTTTTTTTTAATGTTTATTTTTTAAGGAGAGAGACAGAACGTGAACAGGGGAGGGGCAGAGAGAGATTGAGACACAGAATCTGAAGCAGGCTCCAGGCTCTGACCTGTCAGCACAGAGCCGGACTCAGGGCTTGAACTTACAAACCGTAAGATCGTGACCTGAGCCAAAGTTGGACACTTCACCCACTGAGCCACTCAGGCGCCCCTAAAAGTTCACTTTAAAGATGGGACACAGTAACTGCCCAAGGAACTCCCTAACCAGTGGGAAAGACAAACGGCATTTGATGGTGGTAACAACACAGTATTCACGGTGCAATAATGGAGGCCCCCCCCCCCC
>NW_021856162.1:0-1029 GCF_006229205.1 Suricata suricatta
CTCGGCTTGTGCTGCTCCCTCTGCTGTGAAGTTCCCCCGACAAGGCACCAGTAAGCGATGATTAAGTCCCACTTGATACCTATAAATAATGTCTAAAACTTTGATGTGCTGAAACCAATGCCTGTCATGTTCTGAAGAGGTTACGTAGCTCAGGCGCTAGTAACAGATCTGAAGTTCAAAGACCTGGGCACTCCGGTGTCTCCGGTGTCTCCGTCAGTGAGTCAAGCATCTGACTTAGGTCATGATCTTGCGGTCCGTGGGTTCGAGCCCCACATCAAGCTCCGTGCTGACAGCTGAGAGCCTGGAGCCTGCTTCGGATTCTGTGTCTCCCTCTCTCTCTGTCCCTCCCCTACTCATGCTCTGTCTTTCTCAAAAATAAATAAACATTTAAAAAATTAAAAAAAAAAAGAAATAAAGTTCAAAGACTTAAGTAATACAGGATTTTCCTCTAAAGGAAACAAGCCTGGAATTAAGAAATCCAAGGCCAGCATGACTCCTTCACTCTGTTGCTGGGGATTTTTCTTCTCTGTCTTATATAATGTGGAATTTCCAGCCTCCGAGTAGCCTCATGGCCCAACATGGCTGCTGGACATCCCACCATCCAGGCAAGAAACAGGCAAAAGGGGGCTTATTTCCAGTCATCTATCTCCTCTTAAGAAGCTTTGCAGATGGCTCAATAAACTTTGCCTATCTTTCACTAGCTCCGCCTTTGCTGCAGGGCGGACTGGGCAGTTTTTCCCCCGGGATTAAACCAGAGCACCCGTCCTGAGGGACCTGCGGGGCGATCTGTGCGGTGTGCTGCAGCCAGCGCACAGCGCAGTGGCCGACCCCTTCTGGAAGGCGAACCCTTACAGACCTGTTGAGAGGGACCAGAGTGTCCGTTCTACCGGATCCCAAGTCTCAGACTTTATCTTTGGGAAACAACTCAGAAGGAGAAACGACGTGCATACGCGTGAGCACATTCATCATCCGGTGATCACCGAACATGAGAATCTGAAATAAATTTCTGACGGGAAGCACACAGACATA
>NW_021856163.1:0-1029 GCF_006229205.1 Suricata suricatta
CCTCACAAAAGCCCAGTGTGGTCTTGGCTACAATAAAAATATTTCCGGGGCACCTGGGTGGCTCAGCCGGTTAAGCATCCAGCTTCAGCTCAGGTCATGATCTCATGGTTCGTGGGTTTGAGCCCTGTGTCGTTGGGCTCTGTGCTGACAGCTAGCTCAGAGCCTGGAGCCTGTTTCAGATTCTGTATCTCCCTCTCTCTCTGACCCTCCCCTGCTCACAATGTCTCTCTCTGTCTCAAAAATAAATAAAAAGCATTTAAAAATTTTAAAAAATATTTCCATTTTTTCTGACGAGGAAAATAAAGCTCATAGAAGTTGGCTATTGCTCAAGGTCATACATTTAGTAAATGCAAGAGGCTTAAACTCATCCATTCTTTTCATCACTATGCCACACTGAGAATGGCATTCCTAGCGGAATATATAGTAATCCCACAGAAATGCCACAAAAGGTGGGGCTCAAGCTGTGTTCTCTAGTATGGTAGGCACTAGGTGCATGTATTTTCTAAGCACTTTGCACTAGTTCAAATTGAGATGTGTGCTGTAAATGTAAACTACAGTCCACACTTTGAAGTCATCATACAAACAAACAAAAATACAAAAAAATCTTTAAACTGATTTTATATTGATTACATATGGAAATGATATTTTGGATATATTGAGTTAAGTAAAATATATTATTAAAATTAACATCACCTGCTTCTTTTTTTCACCCTTTTTAAGTGTGCCTGTTATAATATTTGTAATTATGTGACTTGCATCTATGGTTTGTTATATTTCTATTGGGCAAAATGAGCTAAGGGCATTGAGAAAGCAGCAAGAGGTCAATGCGTAGAACTGTGTAAGGTATCATAGAAGCATCGAACCCTGAGCTGAGACCTCAGAAAGATGAATCAGCTTTGAATGAGTAGGGAGGGAGCAGACCTTTCAAGTGGAAGGAGTAGCTAAAGAGGAGAGCCAGCATGATTTCTATTGGTGAATGGAGCAGAGGTCAGTAGAAGATGAACACAGAATTTGTGGAGTATCTGTACA
>NW_021856164.1:0-1029 GCF_006229205.1 Suricata suricatta
TTGGGGACTGTTTGTTATGCTGCATTGTTGTGACAGTAGATAACTGATGCAGATCCGGACTTATTGGTGGCTATATTCAGAGGGTGTTCCTGTTGCAGACTGAATCCAATCTGCCCCATATCATTAACAGTCTCCTTCCCCTTTGTCCTGCTCCCCACCCAGCTCTGAATTTATAAACTTCCTTCACATTTCTCTTGAGCCCTGCCCTTAAGGCCGAAGTGACTTTCTGCTCCCCCCAGTTCTTTCTCTGTCACATCCTAGATGAGGCTATAGGGACCAGACTTGGTCTGAAGGAACACAGCACGAACCCTGAGGCTTTCTCTCTGCTGCTCTCAATTTCAAAGGACATTTGATTTTGGCCCCGCCGCACACAGTTCTGGGCTTAATGACATCTCAGTGCTCCCGCTAGAAAAGCCCTGGGTTTTCCAAGGGTATATAACTTAGCTATTATAACTCACTCTAGGGTAAAACTGGGCACACAAGTCCTACTGCCCGAAGGCGATTTTGATTTTTAAATTATGAAATAAATCATCCTGAGCTTTTATGTTTTCTTGGGGTTTGTTTTTGTTTTTCTCTTTTGCTCCAAAACTTCCACAGTAGCTTTCTGGTTTGGGATTATTTATCACTTGGCTCTCTTCTTGCCCAAACCGTATTTGTTTTGTAAAATGACAAATCACCCCGTACACTCCAGGCCAGAACCTGGTGCTGAGCGGAGCGTGCAGGCGTGGAAGGGGTCAGAAGTGGGGCAGCAGAAGTTAGCTTCATTTCTGCTAAGAGGCTACATTTCCGGGGGTAGAAGAAAAAAAAAAAAGAAAGAATTCCCAAGCCATGTCGGTATGGGAATAGGTTTGGATACATGTTAAGTCCCTGCTTTGTCAGATCTACTTTTCTTAATATGTTTGCGTGTTTGTTTTCCTCATTTAAAAGGCCTCCACATTTGTAGCAAAGTGGATGGACCTCAAGGGTGTCATGCTAAGCGAAATAAGTCAGGCAGAGAAGGACAGATACCATATGTTTGCACTCATAGGT
>NW_021856165.1:0-1029 GCF_006229205.1 Suricata suricatta
AAAAAATCTCACTTTCTGGCTGCCTGGGTGGCTCAGTCAGTTGTTATTGGTTCAAGGTCATGATGCAATGGTTGGTGAGATCAAGCCCCAAGTTGGACTCTGAGCTAACAGCATGGAGTCTGCTTGTGATTCTCTTTCTCCCTCACTCTCTCTGGCGCTCTCTCTCTCTCTCTCTCTCTCTCTCTCTGTGATGGAAGTGTTTCAATATCTTGCCATTGTACTTAAAATAAAACCAAAATTACTCAGCCTTGCCTACAAGACCTGTATGATCTGACCCTTATGTATGCCTCCAACTTTGTATTGTACCATGCTTCCCTTTATTTTTTGCATTGCAGCTGTATTCTCTCTGACTAGAGCCATCAGAATCTCCCTATCCCTCTCCCTTTCTCGTCTTCCTCCTCCTCCCCCTCTTCCTCCTTTTTCTCCTCTCTCCTTCCCTGCCCCCATCTTGCTCTCTCTCCCCCTCAGGTGCATTCAGCCAGGCAATCATACTCTTCAGTCCATCATGTTTCCTATAGTTGGCATCATCTAGCCAGTTATCTTGCCCATAGGACTGGTATAAAATAAATATTGTAGTTGTTTTAGTTTTCTTTATCTAATACCTAGTAAGCTTAAGCATCTTTTTGTATTATTATTTGCCTTTTTGGTTTCTTCTTTTGTTTCCTGTTTGTATTCTTTGCCCATTTTTAAAATTTGGAGCTTCCAATCTCTTCTTGTTGATTTCTAAGACATATACAGACATCCTTGTATAGTCTAGATATTAACCCATGTCAGATTTTTATAGTGCAAGCACTTTCTCTCAATCTATATGATCATTTAATGTTCGTCACTCTGCCATTTACAGGAGAATGAGCACTGGGGAGTGAGTCTAGAGACCTGGGTAGCAGCCAGATACTAGAAAATCACATCAATTCTAAGTGGCAGCCACATTTAGACCCCTGATGGTATCCCAAAGCTCAGTGCTTGTACTCATCAGTAACTCATGCGGTTCCTAATGTAAGGTGGGGGTCTAGCTAAAGGAGCTTGAGG
>NW_021856166.1:0-1029 GCF_006229205.1 Suricata suricatta
ACAGGGCTTAAACTCATGAACCATGAGATCATGACCTGAGGCAAGATCAAGAGTCCAACACTTAACCAACTGAGCCACCCAGGCACCCCAGCACCATGTTTTCCTAAAGAAAGTTGTGGACTACATTTAAAGTGATGCCAACAAATTGCTGAATAATGTCATGCACTGCTCATCTTAAAAACAGGCACACATGAGTGAGTGAGTGTGTGTGTGTGAGCGTACACACAAACTATTTTCTAAAATTAGGATGAGGCTTTTGAATATCTGCAGTGAATTATTAATCATCGGAAGGGATGCTGAAATAGTCTTTGAGAGTTGATTGAGAGAGAGATTACCTTGGCAACAGTGATCTTCATGCTAAGCCTTGGTAAGGTTCCAGGTGGGCTCAGGAAGACGTTACGCAGGCAGAAGCATGGAGGCAATCTTCAGTGTGCTTTGATGAACTGCAGACCCTTTTTTAAAATATCAGTTTATTCTCTGTATCATTCTGCAAACACATAATATTTTTAATGGAAAGCCTTGGAATGAAAAGTTTATTTAATACCTAATTTGATCAAGCAAAGAATGTGGTGACCAAATATTATAAATAATTTAAAATCCATTCTTGATAAACTTAGTAGGCAAATGAAAATAGCAGATGGGACCTAATAAAAACATTGCTTGAAAGCTTGGGTACAAAGATTCAGATTGTCATAATTTAAAACTTATTAAATCTGAACAATTAACAGTGAATTTTTTTTTTGAAATTCAATCTTGGCTTTTTCATACAAAATGGTGAATTAAACATATATGTGTACATGTGGGGTTTTTTCCCTCATTTTTCTCCCAGCTTCCTATTGAAATGACAGAGATGATGGACAGAGGGATCAAATCCGGAACTGTGTTGATAACTGAAATATTGATGAATTTCTGACATACCCTGAAGGTTGTAGGCAGAAAGCATGGAGGACACGGCTGACCCAGGAGAGGGGCCCATTCTTCTGCCTCCCGCCCCAACACGCACCCCATGCCTAGGAACCGGGGATGGAT
>NW_021856167.1:0-2030 GCF_006229205.1 Suricata suricatta
TTAGCAATGTTTGCTCATCTTGCAGAATATTCACAGAATAAGTTACCGGCAATCCAAGGTTTTATTGTACACAAAAACCTCCAGTTAACATGACAGCTGAGGGGCGCTGGGTGGCTCAGCCAGTTAAGCGTCTGACTCTTGGTTTCGGCTCAAGTCATGATCTCACGGTTTTGTGGGTTTGAGCCCCGTGTCCAGCTCTGTGCTGACAGTGCAAAGCCTACTTGGGATTCTCTCTCTCTCAAATAAATAAATAAATAAATAAAAACTTTTACTCTTTAAAACATATCAGTAAGAGAATAAAAACACAAGCCACACACTGGGAGGAAATATTTGCAAATCACATATCTGAAAAAGGACCTTTATCAGAATATATAAAGAACTATCACAATCCAGTAAGCGGACAGGAGGTCCGATTTTTACAAATGGGCGAAAGACTGGAAACGACATTTCACCGTAGCCGTCAGGGAAATCAACAGCACCACGAGATACTACGTAGTCCCGTTGGAAAGACCAAAATCAAAACGATTAAAACTAGAAGTGCGGCAAGGATGGGGAGGGCGTGGAGCCCTCAGCCCTTGCCGGGGGGTCGGGGGCATAAGGAAAGCAGTTCCGTGGCTTCCTTAAAAATCACACATATCACACACGGTGCCATTCCACCCCTCGGTATCTGTCTACCCAGGAAAAGTGAAAACCCACACCCACGTGAAGATGGGGACACATACACGCAGAGCAGCAGCATCCGTGATAACCTGAAACTGGAAACCACCTGAGGCCACGAGGTAAGGGCCACGGCGAGGTACGTGGACCCCGGGGCTCTGCTCAGAGCTGAGAAGCCAAGCCCTGAGGAAGCTCCAGAGATGTGCCACGTGAAAGGAGCCGAACCCACAGAGCTCACGTGGCTGATTCTGTTCGTGCGAACTTGGCTAGAAAGGACAAAACCACGGAAACCGAGGGGCCCGAGCTGGCTGCGCCAGGAGCGTGGGTGGGATACACTGGACATTTGGGGGGGACGGAAGTGTCCTAAAACCGGAATGCGGTGATGGATGCATGAGGGCCTATTTCTAAAACCCCACTGAACTGTGTGTGTATGGTGGGTGAGTTGTGTTACATAAATTATAATTCAATACGCTGTAAAAAAAATAAAAAGAAACCTACCTGCAAACAATGCAGATGCAGTCAGAGTGCGTCATAAAAGACTTTGAAGACTCGTCAGATGGCCCTTCATAGAGAAATTACTGTTATCACGAAACTGGTGTCACAGGAGGCTGAAGACTGTACCTGTCAGGAAAGTCACTTGCAAGACGTGCCTGCATCCCGTGTGTGTCTAGAGGGGTGTCGTTCTATGAGGTCGTCGGCCAGGGTGCGTGGCCAGTGCCAGCCACTGAGTAAGCCGGGAAGACCACGCATCCCAGCTCCTGAGACGGTCCAGGTGGCGTCCGAGTTATCAGTGACTCTTAGAGCAAAACGCTCTTTTCATCAGGTACTAAAACATGTTTGCTTGGACATTGTCGTCTGGGCACGGAAACTGGCTGCGAAACACAAGAAAAAGAGTATTTGTTCCAAATGTCACCAGGACGGGCCTGATAGCGCTGGAGCCGGGAACAAAGAATGGCCGGTGACAGCGCCTCCTGGGACCGTCCGACCAGGCGTCCCGCAGGGCAGAACAGTGCCTCCCGCTGCCCACGCTTCTAATAACACGAACGATCCCCAACCGCTTCCCCTCGGAGATTTCCAGCCCCTACATGTAAATCACAGCGGCCGCCCTGAACTGGCCCCTCCACACCCTGGAAGAGAGACACAGCGGGCCATGTTTAACAACAGACACCCCCAAGGAGAAAAGGGGCCTAGTTTGTAGCATTTGCTGGTGGCCGTGGCACAATACTGCCACCACGGCCGATGTTAAGCTGCCGATGTGATGTCGCTGGATATGGAGTTGGAAAGAGATGTTCACAGGGGCTGGGCAGCCCGGGAAGCCGGCGCCAGCACACCTATGCCTGGGGACACGGGGACACAGAATATGCGTTTTTTTA
>NW_021856168.1:0-1029 GCF_006229205.1 Suricata suricatta
AATTCTGATAAATGTCAAGCTGTAATGAGGGGGTGCGGGATAAGATGCTCTCATGTGCCACTTGGGCATTAAATTATTTTGAGTTAAAAGCAATAAAACCTCAGCAGGTTTAGGAAAAGCCCTCTGCCCACCCCTAGCCCCCATCATTGCTTAAGGAGAACTTGAAACAGGAAGAGAACTATTAACAGAGATTTCCCCTTAGGGAAGGAACTTATCTACATAGTAGAGCAATCTTATTTCCCCCCAAAATATCTCTTTTCACCTTGCTAATGAGCTTTCTCCCCTTTTTATCATCAGATCCTGCCCTTCTCCTTAGCTCAGATAAGCTTCATGTCTAAGTGGACTCCTTGTACAGAAGTCTATTAAATTTGATTTTCTTCTGTTAATCTGTCTCAAGTCTAAGCCCAGCTAGACGGGCCTTAGGGCAGAGGAAAATCTTCCTCCCCAACAATAACCATACAAGATATGCAAAGGATTTTAAAGAACTGATTTTTTTCCTCTTACAACAAGTAGTCAGATATCAGAGACAATAGCATTGTCTATCAGATATCTCGGGAAATCACAAAGTCCAAGAACTGACTTACCTACTATGGGCTTTCCAAAGTATTTATGCATCAGTGTCACACAAACTATGCATAAGTATATACGTAAACTTGACAAAGTCTGTATATTTGAAAAGGTCAAACTTCTAGAAAAAAGTGACATGTATACAAGTAGCATAAAACTAAATTAAAAGCGGTATGTCTTAAAAGATATGTGGACAATTCAAACATGGGAAAGAAACTTGTTCCTGAATGTATGTTTTGTTTTACATGCTGAGTAATAAAGTTGGACCTACATAAAGTCTTGAGTTTGTTAGTAATAGCCTCTTATAGTATACAGTAAATTTTCTTCTGCAGGCTTTTTCCAGCAGTTTTAAGAGATGGCTTCTAAAGCAGATGAGCTTGAAACTTAGGGTTTTACTTCACTGAATGATTCATAGGTCAGTCTTGTGATGCACAGATTTCAATTTTGTCCCCAAAAACCAGA
>NW_021856169.1:0-1029 GCF_006229205.1 Suricata suricatta
CAATGCTGTATGTATGTAACATAGTATCCTATTCATCACAGGCTTACTAACCTTTGAACTGTTTCTTTAAAATTTTCTTTTTCAATTCACTGTGGATTGTCTTTCTTTCCTTTTAATGGGTAGACATTAATTTTTATATATTCTGGATATATTTCTGAGTGATGGGACTGGGAAGTATGTGCTTCCATTTTGTAACTGGTCTTAAATTATAGTTTCAGACAGAATGCACCAGTTTTAGTGATATAAGTATTAGTAACGTAGGAACTTTATTTAGACCCTGGTTCAAAAAAAGTTAAAAGGTGTGTTTGAGTAATTTGGGGAAATGTGAATATGAACTGGGTATTAGATGATACTAAGAAATTAAAAATTAGGGGTGCCTGGCTGGCTCGGTCAGTAAAGCATGTGACTCTTGAGCTCAGGGTTGTGAGTTCAAGCCCCAGGTTGGGTGTAGGGATTACTGAAAAATGAAATCTTCAAAATAAAAAAAATAAAGTAAGAAATAAATTTGTGTTGTAATAGACTGGGAGTCTTCTCATTATCTTTCATATCAATAGTGATTTACTAGACATGCATTTTATGGCTCACAACTTGTTTATTATAGAAACCCCGAATTTTAGGGTTTGCACTCAAGTATTCCAGCTCCATTTCCCATCCACCCCCATTCCAAAGGAGACGTTTGGAGAGGATGGAGCAAGAATAGCAAAACACTGACACATTTTGAAGTGTTCTTAATAAACAGAGATTTCACTTTATTTTCTTTAATTATGTGACTGCTTGAAATGTCCATATTAAAAGCTTTAATGAGAGCACTTGGGTGCCTCAGTCAGATAAGCTCAGGTCATGATCTTAGGGTTGGTGGTTTTGAGCCCCGCATGGTGCTGAGCACTGTGAGCGTGGAGCCTGCTTGGGATTCTCTCTCTGCCCCTCCCCCAACTGCATGCGCATTGTCTCCCTCTCTCTCTCTCTCTCTCTCTCAAAGTAAATAAAGTATTAAAAAAGATTTAAAAATCTTGAATGAAAATTAATCCA
>NW_021856170.1:0-1029 GCF_006229205.1 Suricata suricatta
TTTTTTTTTTTCCAAACAACCCCAACACTATCCAAATATTGGCTGGCGCTGAGGACCCTGGCAGGCAGATCATTGCCCCGGGCTTAGTGTAATTATCTCAGGCGTATTTGGTTTACCCCTTAGGCAATTGTTGGCGACGCTTTGCTAGGAAGAGGGACTCCAGGCAAGGTTTTATTGCGTTTAATTGGCTCTATGGAGAGGAGTAAAAATTTGCCAGAAAATGATGTGGAACTTTAGGAGCGACTATTTATTCATTCTCTTTTCTCTATCCTTCCCTCCCCGCACGCCTGTCTCCCAGTCCCGGAAGGTCCCTCGCACTCCTCAGCCTGGATCTAGGCCAAGCGGTCCCAAAGCTTCGACGGACAGCTGTGCCCAGCGTGAGGGGGAGCACAGGTCGTCGACGGGGCTAGGACGGTGTGCAAGACAGGATGAAGGTAAAGGTTGGTGTGCTCATCTGGCTTTTCACGGGTTCTCTCTTTACCCACTAACTTTTGACTTGGGAAAAGTTGCCTGGGTTAGTTACTTTTGAGATTCTTAACTGTCCAGGCCTCTGCACGGTCACCCCATCTGGCCTGTCGCCTGACCCCCTGATTCTTCTGTCCATGCCTTTCCAAGCCTCAAGCTGGAAGAGGGTGGGAGGAGGCCGGCCCTGAATTCAGGACACGTGGTTTCCAGCCCCAGCCCTGGCATCACCGGCTGGATAACCTCGAGGCGTCGTTTCCTTGGCTTTGAGCTTTATTTTCTTCCCAGGAAATGTGCCTGGGTGCGGCACTCCAAGGAGCTGAGGTTTGGGGTTGTGACCTCGATGGGCAGTGTGTCCAAGGCCCAGTCCTGGGAGTTCAGGACCCGCGGAGCTTGCGACTCCGGGGCAGCAGCGTCGCCCTTCCTCCACCCACAGTGAACTGGGAATCCGTTGTCGCTAGCGGAGACACTCGACTCGCATCCTCATGAAGTGCACCCCTCCCCACCAACGTTTCTGAATGGTTGCACCCCAGCACCTGGCCTGCAGGCGCCTGGGGCACAGGTGCT
>NW_021856171.1:0-1029 GCF_006229205.1 Suricata suricatta
ATTATGACATTTGTCCCTTCTTTTGTTTTTAACACTTTTAAATAATGAATATGTAATTGTAAATATATAATATTTCATATAAGATAAAGTGATTATTTTTAATTTACTCTCTAAATGTTAGTATAAAGAAGAGAATGGAATGATCTAGCAAAGGCTTTTCATGAAGTACCCACCCAGTTTGTTAAATAGGGCCCCAGAATTTAAAGAACAAATCAAAGATCTTACTACCTTGTATTCTAAAGTTCAAAAAAATATGTCCAGAAACCACTTAACTGTGAGTTTCCGGCAACATGAAATAGTTTCAAGTCCCAGATTTTCCTTGTTTTTGTTTGAGATTACAAGGCAATGTCAACCTCTTAAAAACAAGAAAGTTTTGAGCACAAATGTAAAATTGTTTGTGATGCTTCAAATCCATGTGCTTATCTCTGGCAATAGGGAGTTTACTATAAAACTAGAAACCATGCAAATGTGATCAAATTATAATAGAGTTGAAATTTAGAGCTAGAATACAATATGCTTAATTTAAGTTAATTTGAGTTAAAATGTCTATGGAATTTAAGTTGACAGAATTCTCTCTTCCCCACATTCCTTAAAATCTGATATAAAAATGATTTAGTCTGTATGCTGGGTAGAGAATTCTGCACATTTTAAATCATCTGTTTCTAAAAAAGGGTAGAATTCCAGTATAATTTAGAGTCACAGAAACCATAATTTAAGAGCACCAGAATCAAATTTAATCACAGATTGAAAATAAATGCAGATCAAGAGGACATGTGGATGAGAAACAATGCACACAGAATGACAGAATGGTTTGTCTTCTCTGAAACAGTCCATAAAGGATGCTGCAAGAGTCTTTTTCGAAATGAAGGAAAGGTAATTTGGGCACCAGTTCCATCACAGGTGTTTTGGGTTAAGCGGTCAATTACCGTGGGTTTATAGGAGAAAAAAAAAACTGGAATTTATGCAAACATCTTAGAGCGATATCAACGTTAGACTGATAAATTCTCAAATGAATGTTTTTCAAACTGT
>NW_021856172.1:0-1029 GCF_006229205.1 Suricata suricatta
GACCACTTTTTGATCAGTGAATTTCCCTGCAACTGATTTGCCTGGTTGTCCATTTCCTCACTGCCTCTTAGGCCTTGTAATTCCAATAGAGAAAAAACAAGTTTTACAATGTAAACATCTCCCTTTCTTATTGACTTAGACTAAAACTTATGAATAGGAAATCACACCAATCTAAAAAGCAATTTACAAACTCATCAATAAAAGTATGAAAAGGTTCAGTAGTCTTAAGAAAGGACACTTCTGAAAATTCAGTGGTAGTAAATTTCGATTCAATGAGCTTATTCCCAGAAGCAGTAGGGAAGCTGGACATGTTTTATGTAAAGTAAACATGTTTAGTAAAGAAGAAGTTCCAATTATAGAAAATGAGTATTTCATATTAAATTAAAACTTCCATGAAAAGATTACGGTTTTATGTCATGAAAACCATCAAAAGCAGGAGCTCAATGGAATAAAGCTTAAACTGACTAAAGAAATTTACAGAACATATGTTTAAGGGTAAAGAAATAAACATGATTGGGGCATCTGGGTGGCTCAGTCAGCTAAGCATATGACTCTTGATTTCCACTCAGGTCATGATCTCACATTTTGTGAGACTGAGCCCTGCATTGGGCTCTATGCTGACAGGGCAGAGCCTGCTTTGGATTCTCCCTCTCTCTGTTTCTGCCTCTCGCCTGCTCACACATACATGTGAGCTCTCTCTCTTGCTTGCTTGCTCTCTCTCAAAAATAAATAAACAATTTTTTAAAAATAAAATGAAATAAAATATTTTTTAAAAAAGAAATAAACATTATGAATGTAAAATGAGAGGCGTGGAAGTCTGAGATACTGGAAATCACTGTGGGACAGAGCAGATTTCCCCTAAAAGTACAAGGGCTATGAGAAGTCATGTGGAATTGAAAAATGAATAAAAAAAATCCAAAATTATGGCTACATACATAGGGAAATGAATTACAAGGGATACACCTAAAAACATACTGGTGAGATTCTGGAATTTGCACAGAAGAAAAATATCCCAAAGCCATGTATCTA
>NW_021856173.1:0-1029 GCF_006229205.1 Suricata suricatta
TAAGAAAAGTTCAATAGTTACCTATTAGTATTATCTATTATATACAATTATTAGTCTATTATTTATTTATCTATTATTTCTATTATTCTATTATTTCACTATTCTTTACAGATAAGGAAACTGAAGGTAAGAAAGTTTCAGATAATAAAGGGCAGAGCCAAAACTTTTCCCATTAGGCATTACAGTAGCAAACAACAGAGACAGGATAATACTCATCAGTTACCCCTAAGGGCTTTCTACTTTGGAAAAGCTGTGAAAGGAAGACTGACATAGTTACCTTAATTCTGTCATATATGTTAAAGGAAATGGGTGGATTTTGAAAATTTACGGGATCCTATATGATTGTGAAGTTCTATTATACTGTAATTATTAGAGGCAACTGCACAGGTATAACCAATGTATAATGAAAATATAACATTAGCATGAAGAATTTTTAGCCTTTCTACCCACCCTCCAAACAAAACTCTTCATGGTCAGATACACACACATCACACACAATATATATTTTTTTAATTTAAAAGGTATATATTGAAATAGTAGTAGTTGATATCAAACTGCTTTTAATAAATTTTTATTTTATAGGAGAAAGATCACAGATATGACTCAGGTCACATTTTCACGTACCTACTGGTATATTAAGTCGTATACCCAACCCATTTTAGTTGCCGGAAACTACTTTTTTTTTTAATGTATAATCTCCAAATGACCAGAGACTTTCTCTTATGGAAATGAGAGCTAAAAATCAAGACAATTCAGAAATTTTATTTCATTCAGTATACACTTCCTACCCCATCTAGCCACAGGGGATTATTGACATTTTATATCTGGAGAGACGTTTGCCATGAAAGTGTTATAAATATTTTTCTTTTCCTTTTGCAGTAACCCCAACCGCTTTGGCAGCAGAGCATACATCAGAGAGTAAGGGAGGAAAGCCTCAGTCCAGCCATGGGGAAGAGGGCCATAACAGGGACAGAGAGATTTATACTCTTGGCTTCCTACACAGAAAGGCAGAAAACAAAATTACCAAAT
>NW_021856174.1:0-1029 GCF_006229205.1 Suricata suricatta
TGAATTTAGAGGATGCCTTCCTCCTTCAGACAAACTCTTCATCCTTCCCACTCAGAACAGGTTCTGATTTGTGTTTAAGTATTATTCTAATTTGTGTGTGTATGTTAAAAACAGTTTTGTTCAACACAGAACTGAAAGGTTGTACTGTTCTTCCTTATTCATGTGTTGATGTTTGTTTGAATTTGTGTATTAGAGCTGGCATCTCTATGGTTTATTTTAGGTTATAAATTCTTAGAGGACAGGAATTGTTACTCTCAGATTAACTTTGTATATCTTCCAGCATGGGTCTATGTATATACAAAAGCTTAATGCATCCAATCTGTTGAAAAATTACTGGGCCTGGGATTCTTCAAGGGTAAAATTGTATTCTATAATATTTTTACTTAAACATGGAATTCATCCAGATTGATTCTTTCACAGAGCTGTCCCAATGTAAGATTACATATGAAGGAGAATGAAAGCAAAATGCTTTTGTTTTATCGACATGTAAGAACAGAGGGGAGATAACTCATGCTTAATGGGCATCTACCATGTGACAGGTAATTTGTTTTACACAGGTTACCTCAGTGACTATTCACAAAGTAAGAGGTAGAGGATAATAAAGTGTATCTGAACATTCGCAGTATTTAGAGTAGACATACATGAATTTGAATTCCTGTTCTGCTACTAAACTCTGTAAACCTAAGAATTTTACTTAACTTCTCTGAAACTGTTTACTAATTATAATACCTGTCTTACAGAATCATTATAAGCATTGTAAATGGCTATTATTGTTATCAAAGTAAGAGTTAGTGTGCTTACTTGATAAATGAGGGAACTGAGGACAGTAGCATTACATGATTTTCCCAAGGTCACATTGCAAGTGCCTGGAAGGTTTTCTCTTCCAAATCCTATGAAAAGTTAAGAGCTGAACAGCATTAGAAGGAATATGGTTAACTTGGGCTTTGGATATGATTGTGCTGAGAGGTGTTCTCAACATAGCAAGAGCGGTGATATCTGAGTGGCAGTGGAATGGAGAAGCTAGGCTGG
>NW_021856175.1:0-1029 GCF_006229205.1 Suricata suricatta
ACCGAACTCAAGAGGCCACATGGAATTGCTTTTCCATGGTCTAATCTGGGAACTGGAACGCTCTAAGCTTGGAATAGAGTTATGGCTCTGGTTAGAGAACGGATTCACTGGGGCCGGCGTGGCCTCTGTCAGGGCCTTGGATGCATCTGTCCTTCCCCTGTCCTGACCTCCCTCTGGCAACCTCATCTCCAGGCCTGGCAGAACCCCCAGAACGGATCTTTCTCCTGCCCCCCAGCAAGGCTCTTCACTTCCAAACATGTGTGACTGGTTTGGCCATCTGAGTCTGAGGCCCCTCTGCAGGGAAGCAGGGGGGCTTTCTGGGATGGGTCTTTTTCCATCCTGCACACTTGTCACGACACCCAGCCCTGCAGGACCCCCACACCCAAGGCTCTTTCCAACATGAAGAGGATGCAGGTCAGGGTCCCTGTGCTGTGCCTGCTTCTCAGGTGGCTGTGGGGCTGGTGTCTTCCATATGCCCTCCTGCCAGCAGCCATGTATGGCCTCTAGAGCTGAAAAGTCCAGCTGTGAATCTTGGCTTGGCCACTAGCAAGCCATGTAACCTTGGACAGTTACCCTAATGTCTTTGAACCTCGGTTTCTTCACTGGTATAATGGGGATAATTATGGTCGTTTCATCTGTCATTCAATGATCACACACTCGTTGAGGGGCATTACTCTGCACTCCAGGCATGGGACACGCAAAGATGAGCCGCAGCTGGTCTCTGCCTCAAGCAGGTGGTATTCTCCAGATAAAAAAGAATGTGAAAGGAAATGCCAAGCCTCAGGCTGAGAAGCCACAACACGGTGGAGTGGAACTATCTGGGGCTTTAATGCAGACACACGTATGCTGGAATCAGGTCTGATGGTAAGTTGCTCCATGACTTTGGGCAAGATGTGCTTTCTGGTCCTCAGCTTCCCCACATGTACAATGAGGAGGTTTAACTAGATGATCTTTTTTCTCTGATGCTCTATGGTTGCATGAAGTCACCAACCCAGAAGGCAAAAGAAGAAACAAATTAGTTGAATCATC
>NW_021856176.1:0-1029 GCF_006229205.1 Suricata suricatta
AAAAAAAAAAAACCCTCTTGAAACATTTTTTGCCTGATACTAGAATAATGCGTGGGTTCCTTGGACATGGGGAATAATTCTTCTGACAAAGATGTGCCAAGAAAACACTGACTCTATCTCTCTCAATATGGCAGAGGTCATGGATTATAAACTCTACAGTTCCTGAAGATTCTGAAACAAGAAAAATAAGATTCTGATAAGAAAAATTATGGTTTTCTTCTCAGTCAAGAAGAGCTTTCTGTGACTCACCCTGAAAGTTAGATATCAGTATGGAAAGACTTTTGCCATTCTTTGTACAATACTGGGGAAACTTCCTTCTCACAGTTAATATGTCATTCAGTCTGGTGGTAAACAAGTTCACTTAATTTAGTTAGATCAAGATATTGAGAATGCTGATTGGTTCACCCAAGAGCCAGTTAACCTTATATAGGAACAATCCACAAATAGATGAAAACTACTCCACGAGACAGATGTGACACCTCCTCAAGGGACTCTGTCACCCAAACTTTACACAACCACTCACATGCATCCCCAGGGCCAGAGGAAGCCTGGCTCTACATGAGTCATCGCCATTATCAGAAGCATGACTCAAAGGGACACTCCTACATGCAATTTTTGGCTACTTCATCTATGCAGAGTAGAGCGCATCACCGCACTGAGGAAGTCCAGAATCTCCAGTGGGACTGCTTGACATGAAGCTGTATATGAGCCACGGGGGAGTATAGCACACAGTACTAATCCGGCTTGTGAATGGACCAAGACCATTGCTTCTCCTCCTCTGTCTCCTCCCTCCTTCTCATTTGATTGCTCATAAGGGGCACCTGGGTAGCTCAGTTGGTTGGGCCTCCAACTTCAGCTCAGGTCAGATCTCATGTTTGTGGGTTCGAGCCCCCCATCAGGCTCTGTGCTGACAGCTAGCTCGGAGTCTGGAGCCTGCTTCTGGTTCTGTGTCTTCCTCTCTCTCTGACCCTCCCCCTCTCATGCTCTGTCTCTCTCTGTATCAAAAAATAAATAAAACATTAAAAAAAA
>NW_021856177.1:0-1029 GCF_006229205.1 Suricata suricatta
TGTACTCTCTAGTCACACACCTTCGTATTTTAACTGGAGCTAAACTTTAGAGATTGAAACATGAAATAGACATTTCAAGCACCAGTGAACTGAGAGGGGGGAGTTTATCAGGAAGACTGCGAAGAGACAGGACAGAGGAATATCTGAAGTTTTACCCAACCACCAGTCTCTTGGGGGGAAACAACACCCCCCCCCCAGCACTTGACTTCTGTCTGGGGGACATCCACACTCTCCAAACAGTAAAAGATAGACTCTCATGCTTTTTCATGGGAATTTGTCAGTTCTGCAAATCTGACATGCTGCCCCTTCTGAATTTAAATATTTTCATTAAGTAACTGAAGAAATACACATTACAGATCACACATATTTCCTGAGCAGCTCAAATATCTCTTTTATTGGGCCCCTTTTCAGCTTCCTCTGACAATCTTTCCTGAGTGTTAGTGGCCCTCAAAGAACAGACTGTAGTTTTCCTAGCTACTGGTGACACCATCCGCGAGGTTCATGTGTCCTTGACACATCTAGTCATCTCAGTCCCCAAATTTCTGGGCACATCAACAGGCTTATAGCACTTGCTGATTAGATACTTGGATGGACAAATACATACACGGGGACCCCCACATGCAATATATGTAGAAACATAACGAGGAATACATAGATGATTAAAAAAAAAGAGGCTAACAATCCTTGAGTTTTTATATAATTAACCTTGAAAAAACCTCACTTAGGGCAGACAGATATCACACAGCTTTATTATGTCCCACTCCCCCTTTTAAAATCATCTCTTCTGGGATGTTCCATAACCTACCCCAAGCCATTCCTGGCTAGGACTTGGTGAGACAAAGTGCTGAATTATCAGTAAGATCCCCATTCTCATGTAGATTTCAAACTTCCAGCTTGTTTTAGCATTGAGACTTCTCTTTCTCCCCAGCTCAGGTCTGATAAAAGAGAGCCATCTTCAGTCAGGGAGGGGGGTGGTCAGCTTCTTTTGTCTTAACTACTTGGGATTTTATTTGCAGGAAGCTAGGAGAA
>NW_021856178.1:0-2030 GCF_006229205.1 Suricata suricatta
AAATGTTATTGTATTAATTTTGTATTATCATAGATAATTGAGAAAAACAAAAGCCAGTCGTATGTAGAAGAGTGTGAGACACAATGGATCAGTTTACGGAGAAAGTCTGGTGCCCAAAAAGTTTGGTCTTTGTATTATGGAATCAAAATTATTTCCTCCTCACATATAATCATTTTGGAAACCCTTGAGAAAAGCAATATTAGTTCATTTCTGTAGCATGTAATGATTTCTTCAGCACTACCATAATTTTCCATATAAATGTGTATTTTGATATGTTCCGAAATGAATTAAAAACTTGGTTATACATTTAGCTATTAATTTTCCTCCTCCAAACCTTTGGGATTTATTGTGTAAATCATTATAAAAATCAACTTTAAAGGGAGATTTTGAAATAGACTTTATTTTATATAAATATTAAATATTTATATATGTGTGGATCACTGGCCTGTTAAATCTCCAAAATAACTTTTTAATTTTATTTTCTTGTATAAATGTATCTGGAGTTCCTGTGTATTGCCCCAATTTTAACTACAGGCTTATCGAATAACATGAGACGAGAAGTATTATTGGATTTTCCTAATTACTTATGCAATGTTTCTGCCTCTACATGAGGTTGTATCCAAGAACTAATTGAGGGTGAAGCTTTCTTACTTAATCACATATCAATAGGCTGAATATCTAAATGTACTAGTAAAATGATTATCCTAATTTAAACACACATATCCCCATAGAGCTAAAACTCTTAGCTAGTAATCTTGATTTTCCCCTATTTTAAATCATGTGAGTTTAGACCAATGTGGGAAGGAATTAAAAGCTAGTCTTAAATGGATTTTGTTTATAAAAGGTTTGCCTCAGGTATTTTCATAAACCTGAGTCTGCAAAAAATTTAATTGGAAGAATATAAGTTAGGAGAATATTTGAAAGCAATGCCCTTAGCATGGCAGTAATCTACAATGTTTCCTTATTACTGCACCTGTGAAATCCAAAAACTGTATCTAGTAAAAATTTCCTTCAATAAGCCATCCCACTTTTTGTCCCTTCTCTCATTTTTAGTATATTTTCAACCAAAATGATGTTTGCTTACTTGAACATTAATGTTTACATTTGTTCAATTTATATTTGTTTTGTAATGTAAAGGTTTTATATGCATGACATAAAAAGAAATAACACCATTAAAGTGTATGAAATCCTCGCTCTCCTTTTGCACATTGAATCCATACTGAAGAATGTAGCTCCTGACATTGCCCCTCCCGTCACTTTCATTTCTGCTGTATTAATTTTTTTTCCTTTCTTTCAGATTGTATCACCCTGATATAAAGAAATAATAATAGCCCTCTCATGTATAACAGAATTCCCTTTACTCTATTTGATTGTCTGGTTCTTTCTGCTGTCCTCATTTTGTCTAGTGCTTTATGCTGTATTTTTTAATACTCAATATTATATTTCCAAGATCTATTCATTTTGAAAGATTTAGAGCTCTCATTTTAACTACAGTGTGGTGTTCCTTTGTATGAAAATGCCATAACTTGTTTACTCATTTCTCTATTGAAAACCAGATAAATTCCCAGTTATTTATTTGTAGTTAGAATGCTTCAGTGAAAATACTTGATTTTTATTCCTTGGGTAAAATATGAGTGAGAGATTCATAAGACTATATAATTAGAAATTAAATTGCTGGGTCATAAGATGTGACAAATTTAGACATATTAGGTATTGGGAAATTTCTCTGTTGGTTGTACCACTTTACAGCCTTGCTAGCAGTATGTAAGGTTTCCAATTTCCTCACCTCCTTGCCAGTGTGCTTGTAAATTTGATGGGCATGAAATGGTATGCTATTTTTGTCAGTTTGATTAAAACATAATTAATATGCAAAAATCTACACTTTCCTGGAGTTGGGTCTTGGATCCCTAGGTGATGGGAGGGGCAAGGGAGGCCATAGAATGGGAGGACTCCCTCCCTGCTGGAGGCACCGAGTGCTCTAAGGCGGGAAGCACTGGGCAGAGAAGGGAGGCGGCTTTCTGACTCAGCCG
>NW_021856179.1:0-1029 GCF_006229205.1 Suricata suricatta
AGAGAATCTGAATTAATATTAAATTGCTGTAGGACTATCGTGTAGATAAATGGTAATCGACTAAGAGAGCTTAGTCTCTATGATCTCATTCTATATGAGCATTTCTTCCTTATCTAGTCGTGTTGACCTTCAATATCCAGGAAGTCTGGAACACACTCGGGGCAGTGAGGAACCCCTACTCTATTATTTCTATCATAGGTAATTTTTGGAATAAAAATTCTTCAAGTTACATCGACAATCTAGACTAGTTCCCAGTATCATCCTCATTTCTCTTTGGAAACATGAAGATGATAATACCTTATCAACTTCACAAGAGTCTTCACAAGACTCATAAAGTCATGAGCATTATGGTAATGAAGGTGAAAAGCAAATCTGATAAATCATGTAACTGATGAAACTCAGAATTAATATCAGATATTTTTGTTATTAATGCTGTTGCTGATGTTATCAGTATGCAAGGGGCAGCTAGGAACGGTAGCATTATCTGAAGGTGATAATTAGCTTTATGGAATACTAATTGTTTCTTGAATGTTTGGCACAGTTGATGACTCCCTGTAGGGTCTCTTGCTTTCCTTTTCTATAGGGCATGGCTATACTTCTTAGGTTGGTACTGAAAACTGTAAAATGAGATGAAACACTAGGGAGGCATTTCAACTGTATATTTTGTGGGAAAATAGAATGAGGAAATCTTGGAGTCACTTTTCCTTCAGATATTTTTGTTAGTTTTGGTGTGTTTTGAGGCAAATAAATGCAACTGTCATTCATTTTAGGGCATGGAAAGAGGTTAAGATGGCCCTGAGAGACCATGATTGAGCTCTAAGCAGCCTCTGAAACTAACCCCCTGCACACACATGCACGCAAACGAATGCCTTTTTCCACCAGCCTCCTCAATACTATCTCATACTCCAGACATGAATATCTAGGAGGTGATTATACAGCCCTGGGGAGACCTTCTCGAATCTCAGAAGCTCTGGGGAATAACCCTGCTGACTGATCTGTGAAACTCTCCACGGTGTGGTAGGAGGAGGA
>NW_021856180.1:0-1029 GCF_006229205.1 Suricata suricatta
GAGTGATGCTGCCGGGGGTGGAGACACCGGAGGCATGGGCCTCCCTCCTGAGCCCTGACCATTTCTCTCCATTCAGCTCAATCCTACTGTATATTCTGATCGGGGGCCTCCTCCAGCACAAGGGGACAAGACCTGGCCTCCCCCGCACCCCTTGCCCCAGGTCTTCTCTCACTGCTCCAAGGAGAGGACAGCGAAGGACCCGGGGAACCTGCCCAGATAGGGACAGGAGCCTCGTGGATGACCTGGGAGCTGGCCCACTTCAGACATGCTACTGCCGCTACCCGGAGCCACCTTGATGCCTCTCATAGCCCATTTCAGGAGTGGCGGCTCTAGAAAGAAGGTAAGATTCACTGCAGCAGCTGTGGCCAAGTGGAAGCAGACCTCAGTGCAAGCAGTGAAGGTAATACATCCCCTTCCCTGGCACTTGCATGGAAAGGACTGAAGCAAAATAAAAGGCCAATCTGCATGTAATTAGAGCTGCTTCTGGCAATTGTTCCCCCCCTCCCCACCACCCGGTTCAAAACAGTAGAACTCTGAAGTGTCCACCTTCACAAGCTGTCCCCGGTCCAGTGCTAAATAAATGGTCACGGTGGCAAGTGGTGGCAAGTGGTGTCTCTCTAGGTAGTGCTGGCAAGGACAGATCCAGCAAAGGAAGGAAGCCTTTTTTTCTATAAAAAATTTGTTTTAACATATGGCATTTCTCCAGAACAGCACTCACTTTCTGGCCTAATCTTGGGAAAGTATATGTATTTTTGCTGCCACTGTGCATAGATTCTTTTTTAAAGATGACACATCGGACGCCTCTTGGAGATGTAAGTCAGCTTTAAGATTTTAAAACTTAGACCCCAAAAAATGGCAATAAAATCACCCGGATTATTCAGCAATTTGCAATCTGCTAGAATTCCCAGAAATTTTTGAGATTTTTACAATCTTCTTTTAAACTCTTGGTCATCAGGTTTAGGAATTTGAGGAGAGCAATTTATAGATATTCATTTGCCTTCCCAAAAAAGTTGTTCTTTGCATACTTAG
>NW_021856181.1:0-1029 GCF_006229205.1 Suricata suricatta
CCAGAATCGACAAGGAGATAGCCAATGAGGTCTTAGAGAGAAAAAAATAATACCCCCAAATAGAGCAAATTTTATTTTCCCATCTAAAATCAATTCAAGAGGCACTTGGGTGACTCAGTTGGTTAAGCATCTAACTCTTGATTTCAGCTCAGGTCATGATCGCATGGTCATGAGATCAAGCCCCACATCAGGCTCTGCACTGGGCATGGAGCCTACTTAACATATTCTCTCTCTCTCTGTCCCTTTACTCTCTCAAAAATTAAAAAAATAAAAAATAAGACAAATTGAACTTTTTTTGGTAAAAGTCACTATTTAATGTTACATTGAGTCTTTCTTTGCCTTTTAATAAGAAATTCATTTAATATAGATTTCTCCGGTTTGTGGATTATTTGAAATTCTTACTTTTCCTTTCTTTTCATATTACTGGCATTGGATCAACTTTATGGTTCTAAAAAAGGTAACAGAGGCTGGGGAACAAGATTACTTATTAGTAGCCAGGGTTTAATGGTGAAAGTGAACGTTTGGAATTTCTGTGATTTTCCTTGAATAGTAATATTTTTCAAATTAACCCCTATTGTTAATATAATAATTATTTGTATTATCATTTTCTATTAATATCAATGCACATTCATATTTTTAAATTACATCATTGGAATATAAAAATAAATGTCACATTTCTTCCCTTAAACATTCTGGTAAGGAAAAAATAATTTTAGAAGTTTCAATTTAATGTAGTGAGTAACATAAGTGAGGTATAATAGACAAATTAAATTATTTCTGTAGCATAAGATGTTTTTATTTTTTTAATAGTTTATTGTCAAACTGGTTTCCATACAACACCCAGTGCTCTTCCCCACAAGTGCCCTCCTCCATCACCACCACCTCTTTTCCCCCCTCCCCCTTCCCCTTCAACCCTCAGTTCGTTTTCAGTATTCAGTAGTCTCTCAAGTTTTGTGTCCCTCTCTCTCCCCAACTCTCTTTCCCTCTTCCCCTCCCCCTGACCCTTCATTAGGTTTCTCGTGTTCTCCT
>NW_021856182.1:0-1029 GCF_006229205.1 Suricata suricatta
AGTAATGTATAATATTTCTACCATAGAGAGACACAATAATATAAACAGCCTCAAGAGCATTGATAAGTCCAATGAAGTAAAATTAATAAGTGAGTTTTGAATATTTTTTTAATGTTATGAACGTTCATTTAAATGTTTATCTAGTTTGTCAATGATAGTGTGTTTAAAACCAGCTCACGGGGTGCCTGGGTGGCTCAGTCGGTTAAGCCTCTGACTTCTGCTCAGGTCAGATCTCACGTTTGTGGGTTCAAGCCCCGCATCAGGCTCTGTGCTGACAGCTAGCTCAGAGCCTGGAGCCTGCTTCCGGTTCTGTGTTTCCTTCTCTCTCGGCCCCTTCCCCTCTCATGCTCTGTCTCTTTGTATCAAAATAAATAAAACATTAAAAAAATAAATAAAACCAGCTCACAAAATTCTGAAAATAAAACCATCTGCTCTCGGAGTCCACTCCAGCACACTGTTGCTTATGTAGACCCTATGGCTTAAACTGGTGATTTTACAGATGAACTGGGGCCTTGGGCAGAAATGAAAATTGTCCAAAATTCAGCAATTTGCTTTGTTTAGTCAGCAGAGGCATGGATTTGATTCTCCTTATTGCTACTTTACTATCTGAGAGTTTCTAATTAGGCTATTTGATCTTCTGAGCCTCAGCTGCCCTTTGTGCTTTATAGAAATAATATTTCCTAAATACTTAAGTTAAAATAAAAGGTATCTTCAGTCCTATCCCTCACAGAGTAGCTGATACTTGGTAACTGCCTTTTAACTAATAGTCATTATTAAGAGATTCATGTGAGCATAAAGGCAACTCTGATCTCAATGCCACCTGACAGCCTTCCAATCTCTATGAACATTCTAACATTCTACTAAATATTACTTAACAGTATGACCCAAGCTCGTTCAAAAATGCAATACTCAACCTAGCACTTGGTGCTAATAACACAATGGTAACACAATTATTTTCTAATCATTAGAGTAGTTTTCTTCTTTGACCACCTCTACTTAAGAGTGTCATGAATTAGGGACACCCAGCTG
>NW_021856183.1:0-1029 GCF_006229205.1 Suricata suricatta
AGCACCTGTGCCCCAGGCGCCTGCAGGCCAGGTGCTGGGGTGCAACCATTCAGAAACGTTGGTGGGGAGGGGTGCACTTCATGAGGATGCGAGTCGAGTGTCTACGCTAGCGACAACGGATTCCCAGTTCGCTGTGGGTGGAGGAAGGGCGACGCTGCTGCCCCGGAGTCGCAAGCTCCGCGGGTCCTGAACTCCCAGGACTGGGCCTTGGACACACTGCCCATCGAGGTCACAACCCCAAACCTCAGCTCCTTGGAGTGCCGCACCCAGGCACATTTCCTGGGAAGAAAATAAAGCTCAAAGCCAAGGAAACGACGCCTCGAGGTTATCCAGCCGGTGATGCCAGGGCTGGGGCTGGAAACCACGTGTCCTGAATTCAGGGCCGGCCTCCTCCCACCCTCTTCCAGCTTGAGGCTTGGAAAGGCATGGACAGAAGAATCAGGGGGTCAGGCGACAGGCCAGATGGGGTGACCGTGCAGAGGCCTGGACAGTGAAGAATCTCAAAAGTAACTAACCCAGGCAACTTTTCCCAAGTCAAAAGTTAGTGGGTAAAGAGAGAACCCGTGAAAAGCCAGATGAGCACACCAACCTTTACCTTCATCCTGTCTTGCACACCGTCCTAGCCCCGTCGACGACCTGTGCTCCCCCTCACGCTGGGCACAGCTGTCCGTCGAAGCTTTGGGACCGCTTGGCCTAGATCCAGGCTGAGGAGTGCGAGGGACCTTCCGGGACTGGGAGACAGGCGTGCGGGGAGGGAAGGATAGAGAAAAGAGAATGAATAAATAGTCGCTCCTAAAGTTCCACATCATTTTCTGGCAAATTTTTACTCCCCTCCATAGAGCCAATTAAACGCAATAAAACCTTGCCTGGAGTCCCTCTTCCTAGCAAAGCGTCGCCAACAATTGCCTAAGGGGTAAACCAAATACGCCTGAGATAATTACACTAAGCCCGGGGCAATGATCTGCCTGCCAGGGTCCTCAGCGCCAGCCAATATTTGGATAGTGTTGGGGTTGTTTGGAAAAAAAAAAA
>NW_021856184.1:0-1029 GCF_006229205.1 Suricata suricatta
TCCTTTCTTACTTCTCCAGATTTAATTTTTCAAAAGTCTTCTTCCCTCTGTGTGCTATATATGCACATTTCTGTGACTCCACTACCATAGAATGCTTTTGTCTTGTGTACACTTGTCTCCATGTACTTTAAGATTCCTCATGAATGCTGTGCTTATTTGGAGTCCTTCCTACTTAACCAATCAACTTCTCCTTACTACCTCTGCATGTTTCCTTCCATTGTTTCTCCACTCTGGTATGCACCCCATTAAAAAACTTACAAAGGGGAATCATAAGTACCTTGTTTTATGGTTTTCTTTTCCACTTTATTACTGGATCTACTAATGCAGTATATATACTCCACTGATGTTTGATGAATGCAGATGAACTGCATTGTTGTGAGCTGTATTGGAAAAGAGAATTCTTTAAGATCTTGAATTCATATATTCTCTCTGGGCCTCAGTTTACTAATCAGCTAAGTATAGGAGATTGAATGAACTGATCTTAAGGCCTTGGTATGATCTTTAAAATGGCCTACAAATTCCTCCAAGATCTAATCTCATCAGTTCTCTTACCTTATTTTCTATTCATCTCTCTGATTGCTTCAGCCCTACTAATCTCTTTTCTGTTTCCTAAACACACCGGGCATGTATCTCACTTAGGGAAATTATAACACCTACTTTTTCAGGCCTATATACTTTCTCTCATTATCCCAATGGCTAACTCTTCTTTTCCTTCAAGACCTCATTGTAAGCTACTGTAAAAACTAATATATTTTCTAAGTTATGTAGAGAACAAAGTATCAATAATAAAGATCCTACGGTTTTTTTCTAAATTTTTTAAAATTTAATTTGAGAGAGAGAGAGAGAGAGAGAGAGAACATGTGGGAGGGACAGCGAGAGAGGGAGAGATAGATAGAATTCCAAGCAGACTCTGCACTGTCAGCACAGAGCCCCATGCAGGGCTCAAATTCATGAACCAGGAGGTCATGACCTGAGCCAAAATCAAGAGTTGGATGCTTAAATGACTGAGCCACCCAGGTGTCCCTAAAG
>NW_021856185.1:0-1029 GCF_006229205.1 Suricata suricatta
ATTTGGTAATTTTGTTTTCTGCCTTTCTGTGTAGGAAGCCAAGAGTATAAATCTCTCTGTCCCTGTTATGGCCCTCTTCCCCATGGCTGGACTGAGGCTTTCCTCCCTTACTCTCTGATGTATGCTCTGCTGCCAAAACGGTTGGGGTTACTGCAAAAGGAAAAGAAAAATATTTATAACACTTTCATGGCAAACGTGTCTCCAGATATAAAATGTCAATAATCCCCTGTGGCTAGATGGGGTAGGAAGTGTATACTGAATGAAATAAAATTTCTGAATTGTCTTGATTTTTAGCTCTCATTTCCATAAGAGAAAGTCTCTGGTCATTTGGAGATTATACATTAAAAAAAAAAGTAGTTTCCGGCAACTAAAATGGGTTGGGTATACGACTTAATATACCAGTAGGTACGTGAAAATGTGACCTGAGTCATATCTGTGATCTTTCTCCTATAAAATAAAAATTTATTAAAAGCAGTTTGATATCAACTACTACTATTTCAATATATACCTTTTAAATTAAAAAAATATATATTGTGTGTGATGTTTGTGTATCTGACCATGAAGAGTTTTGTTTGGAGGGTGGGTAGAAAGGCTAAAAATTCTTCATGCTAATGTTATATTTTCATTATACATTGGTTATACCTGTGCAGTTGCCTCTAATAATTACAGTATAATAGAACTTCACAATCATATAGGATCCCGTAAATTTTCAAAATCCACCCATTTCCTTTAACATATATGACAGAATTAAGGTAACTATGTCAGTCTTCCTTTCACAGCTTTTCCAAAGTAGAAAGCCCTTAGGGGTAACTGATGAGTATTATCCTGTCTCTGTTGTTTGCTACTGTAATGCCTAATGGGAAAAGTTTTGGCTCTGCCCTTTATTATCTGAAACTTTCTTACCTTCAGTTTCCTTATCTGTAAAGAATAGAGAAATAATAGAATAATAGAAATAATAGATAAATAAATAATAGACTAATAATTGTATATAATAGATAATACTAATAGGTAACTATTGAACTTTTCTTA
>NW_021856186.1:0-1029 GCF_006229205.1 Suricata suricatta
TGCTGGGTCATAGGGGAGTTCTATTTTTAATTTTTTGAGGAACCTCCACAGTGTTTTCCAGAGAAGCTGCACCAGTTTGCATTCCCACCAACAGTGCAAGAGGGTTCCTGATTCTCCACATTCTTGCCAGCATCCGTTGTTTCCTGAGATATTAATTTTAGCCACTCTGACTGGTGTGAGGTAGTATCTCAATGTGGTCTTGATTTGTATTTCTCTGATGATGGGCAATATTGAGCATGCCACTCCCAATTTCTAATTTTGTGTTCAACAAAACTGCTGGCTGTTCTCATTTATTGACTTCATATTAAGTAAGTATTGTACACTTTAATTTATAAAATTAATTTATCCTAAAAATATTGCTTTCAGATGTTTTGCTATCTTGTAAGATTTCATTTGAAAGAATTCCACTGCTACAGATCTGAAAACCAGTATATTAGAGCAGGGTTCAGTATAAAGGGCCATGTAGTGAATAATTTAGATTTTGTGGGCCATATGGTCTGTGTTGCAATGACTCAATTCTGCTTTGTTAGTGTGAAAGCAGCAATAGATGATACATAAATGAACTGTGATGACTGTTCCAAGAAAACTTTATTTACACAAACTGGAGGCAGGCTGGATTTGGCTTGTGGGTTGGATTGTAGTTTGCCAACCCTTGAATTAGTTTGCCATAAATGGATAAGTTGGACTACTTAACTACTTACATAGTTACCTTTAATGAAGAGGGCAAATGAGCCTCACTGTCATTCTGTATTAAGAGTTACTTTCAAGGGGTCTCATCTTAAACAATTCTGATTTTAGTTAAAATTACCTTGCTGGTAGTTTAAAAAAAATTTTTTTAAATGCTTTATTTATTTTTGAGACAGAGAGAGACAGAGCATGAGCGAGGAGGGGCAGAGAGAGGGAGACACAGAATCAGAAGCAGGCTCCAGGCTCTGAGCTGTCAGCACAGAGCCTGATGCGGGGCTCGAACCCACGAACGTGAGATCATGACCCGAGCTGAAGTCGGATGCTTAACCAACTGAGCCACCC
>NW_021856187.1:0-1028 GCF_006229205.1 Suricata suricatta
GCTGAAACCAATGAAAATGTTGATAACTTCTGAGAGAACTGCTAAGGAGCGATGTTGGGACTCTAGAGCCCATAGTTGTCTTGCTCTTCTTTTTATAGAATATATGAAATACAATACATAGGTTTTCATCTTCACGTGAGGTTGATTGTTAACATGAAATGTTAGGTTGAAATGATTTCCTCCTAATTTTGAAAGCCTCGCTTTACTTTCTTGTAGCTTCTGGTGTTGCTGTTGAGATGGTCACTGGGATTCCCCATCCTTTGAATGGGCCAGGTTCCCCCCTTCCCTCCTGAAAGTGTATAGAATTGTCTATTTTTCCCCAGTTCTGAAATTTCTCACTGATACACTGGGATGAATGTGTACTTCCACTCATTGGCAGGGGTACCAGATGGGCCCTTTTAATCCAGAATTCGTGTTTTCCACTTCTCTCTTTCTCTGCTTACCATGACATTTCTATAAGTCTATCTTCAAACCTTTCTACTGAGTTTGAATTTTCTGCCACCACGTGTTTTTGTTTGTTTTAAATTTTTATTTCCCGATTTTTTGTGGGGGGAGACATCTTGTTTCTGTTTCATAGTTTTAGTATTTTGTCCAACATCTCTGATGTTATGAAATATAATTTTTCAAAGATTTTCCTTTCTTTTAAAAAAACATTTTTCAATGTTTATTTATTTTTGAGAGAGAGAGACACACACACACAGAGACAGAGTGTGAGTGGGGGGAGGGGCAGAAAAAGAAGGAGACACAGAATCAGAAGCAGGCTCCAGGTTCTGAGCCGTCAGCACAGAGCCTGGTGTGAGGCTCAACTCTCAAACCATGAGGTCATAACCTGTGCCAAAGTTGGAAGCCCAAATGACTGAGCCACCCAGGCACCCAAAGATTTCCCTTTCTTAAAGTCTGTGCTCTTCAAGCTGTGTTATATTTATTTGCTTGTTTGCACGCCTACTTGTTTTTTATGATGCAAGGTTCCTGGTGTCTGGGACTCTTTGGTTACTTGCTGGCATTTAAGAGCAAGGACTACAAGTCTA
>NW_021856188.1:0-1028 GCF_006229205.1 Suricata suricatta
CAGGATGAGGTGTGTACCTTGATTAGCATAATGGGAGGTACATAGGAAACTGCCAACTAGAAATACTGTAACAGCTCTAGGGCGATTGTTAAAAATTACTGTACTTCGCAAGGATACTTTATACACATTACACACTATATCTGAAGGCCAGGAAACATTTCCTTGTTTTGAGAAGTTCCCTACAGAGCTTTCTTTTACTCTAATTTCACAATGACATTAGAGTCTGTACACACAGATACTCGCTCCTACTCGCTGTACTAGTTCATGAAATGAAGGCTCTCCTGTAGTAGAGATTCATTCCAAGATTTCCAAGTAATAAACAGAACAGTGCAATAGTGAGTATTAAAATAAGGCAATCTGTTATTAGAGCAACAAAAACAAAAAAAGGTAAATCAAGGGCACTCAGTTTCTTTAATCAGAAATCCATCAGGGAAACAATAAAGTTTACCTTCAGAAAATAAAAAAAAAGTGGAGACCTGCCCCTGTAAATATTGGTATAAAATTAGCACCAAAATATACTGTTTCGTTCCAGATTGTTCACTTTACAGCGAAACATCTCATAATATCGAAAATATGATGGCCATGATTTGCTGATCATTGTTTCCTTAAATGATGTCAAAATCGGGTCTGCAAAGCCGGCTCGGGGCATGCACAATTTAGCACAGCAAACAAAACAATCAGCCCAACAAACAAAAAGCCTTGTCTTAATTTCATTCAGATTATTCTAGCCAAAGCAGGTGTTGTGCCTGAACTGCAGCCTTCATCTTTTGCTAAACATACAGCAGCTGGACAGAATTTAAAACTATGGAGGAGTTGGGTCACATAAAAGAACTCACCCTAGTTTACCGACCACCGCCCGGTGACCCGACTGGGGCAGTGGCCGACAAAGGGAAAACGGAAAGTATGTGGCGAACCCCGGCCTCCCGGCCCTTCCCCAGAAGGACACCCACCCCCCGCGCCCAGAACCGAGAAACCCCTGCGCCGGGGGCACGTACACCGGGCGGCGGCCCGAGGGCTGCGCGGCAGGT
>NW_021856189.1:0-2029 GCF_006229205.1 Suricata suricatta
CAACATGCCCAAGTCTACTCCTGGTTACAAACCTATTTCTGCCAAATCATAAAAACATTAAGCATCCCATCTTCTAAAAGTAATGCTTTCTATAAGATACCATAATTTCCTCAAAGACCATATTCCAAAATAGTCTTTTCCCTTGATTATGCAAATAGCCCTTAACTTAGTGGTCATGACATATCAATATTCCAGATGAATTGAGACATCCTAAATTATTGGTCCTTTTTTTCCCCCAAATGACTTCAAAAGAATGTTTAGTATGTGGGATGCAGAGTACAGGAAGAGGAATAATTGCAGAATGCCCACTCAAAACAAGAGGATCTGAACTTCGAGAAGATATGTTCCTTTGCAAAAAGAATTGATCGCATTCAGCCAGCCATTTAGCCACAGAATGCATGGCTTTCTTTACTGTGCATGTCCCTGACAATGGCAATTCTAACATGACAGGTGCCAACCCCCAATTAAAAACTCAGTGGGGCACCTGGGTTGCTCAGTCAGTTAAGCATCTGACTTCAGCTCAGGTCATGATCCCAAGGTCTATGGGTTCAAGCCCCACATCTGTCTCTGTGCTGACAGCTCAGAGCCTGGACCCTGTTTCAGATTCTGTGTTTCCCTCTCTCTGTCCCACCCCTGCTCATGCTCTGTCTCTCACTGCCTCTCAACAATAAATAAGTTTTTTAAAATAGAAAAAACTCAGACATAAGCCTTTTTTTGCAGTTCCAAAAAAAAAACCCAACCAATTGCTTTACAGAAATTCTCTCTGCCTGGACTTTGCAGGAGTATGCCACCTATTGGGTAAAAAGGAGGCACACCTGGCTTTGAAACAGGGCTTGATGTCATTTGATACAAAGGCACCTAAGTGGAGGCCTGATGGCTGACTGCTTGCTGTGATAACAGGGTTGGTCAACCTGAACAGTGGTGTTGCTCTGTCACCACAGCATGTAAACCTGACGCATCAGTGACAGCAACAGCGAGTGCAGTATCAGCAGTGAAACAGAGGCACAGACTGACAGGCTGTGGTTCTGAGCATCCTCTCCCATGGGAGTGAGCCTCCGCAGCACTCTCCACTTGTGTGCAGCCATCACAGAACCTGACCTGACAATTCTGACATGGGCCTCATAAGACTCTAAAAGCTATGTGTGCCCACTCTAGGCACTGCTGTGTCGAGGGACCAAGAGCCCCTGAAAGTAAACTCTACAACTTCTCTCTGGCATATCCAAGGGAATTGAGACACAGGATAAGAAACCAAGAAAAAGAGAATCCTCCTGAAAGTGCATTCAGTTTTGAGTTCCACAATGGTCCACTTCTTCCTCATTTGTTTCCACACTCCCTCACTCTAATAGATCTGTACCCTTTTGGCAGGGGTTTGGGTCAAGCTCCAGAATCACAAATTAACCATTACAAAGAGTAGTTTGCCTTTGAAGTATCCTAGGAAAACATTCACTGATGGAGAAAATAGCAGTTTCACCAAATATAGGGACTTCACCATTATGGAATGGAATGACAGCTACTCAATTTTCTTCCATGATTTACAGTTTATAATGCATTTTGACACCAGTTAATTGAGTTGATACTCAAAATAACTCTCTAAGGTAGACATCATTATCTTTCTCAGAAGAGGAAGCTAATGCTTAGATTAAAAGATTTCCTCAGGATCACAACTTCAAGATAATACAGGTGGGGTTCCCACCAGTTCTTCAGGTACTTACTGTCCCACACAGCCCACCCCAGGCATCCAAAGGAAATAACCTCCTTTTTTCTGAGTAAAAAATGGACCCAATTTCAATTTTTCTGATATTCTGCTACAACACTAACATTTTTTAATGTTTATTTTTGAGAGACAAAGTATGAGTGGGGGAGGGATAGAGAGAGGGAGACATGGAATCTGACGCAGGCTCCAGGATGAGCTATCAGCACAGAGCCCAATGTGACATGGGACTCAAATCCACAAACTGTAAGACCTTAAACTGAGCTGAAGTTGGACACTTAACTGACTGAGCCACCTAGGTGCCCCAACTATTTTTAA
>NW_021856190.1:0-1028 GCF_006229205.1 Suricata suricatta
CATACCCAGGAATGAATCCCACTTGATAATGGTGGATAATTATTTTTATATGCTTTTTATACTAGCAAATTCAATTTGCTAGTATCTTGTTGAGGATTTTTGTATCCATGTTAATCACTGATGTTGGCCTGTAGGTCTTTTTTTTTTCCCCTTGGGTCTCTGTCCAGTTTGGGAATCAAAGTGATGCTGGCTATGTAGAATAAGTCCAGAAGTTTTCTTTTAATTTTTATTTTTTGGAATAGCTTGAGAAGAATGGGTATTAACTCTGATTTACACGTCTGGTAGAATTCCCCAGGAAAGCCATTGGTCCAGGGCTCTTATTTGTTGGGAGATGTTTGATAATTATTTCAATTTCTTCACTACTTAGGGGTCTGTTCATATTTTCAATTTATTCCCATTTGAATTTTGGTAGTGCATGTGTGTTTAGGAATTTTTGTCCATTTCTTCTAGGTTGTCCAGTTTGATGGCATATAATTTTTCATAGTATTTCCTGATCATTGCTTGTATTTCTGAGGGATTGGCTGTAATAAATTCATTTTCAATTGTGATTTTGTCTATTTGGGTGCTTTTTTCATTTTGAGAAGCCTGGCTAGTGGTTTATCCATTTTTGTTTATTTTTTCAAAAAAACAATTCTTGGTTTCATTGATCTGTTCAACTGTTTCTGGGATTCTATACTGTTTATTTCTGCCCTGATCTTTATTATTTCTGTTCTTTTGCTGGGTTTGAGGTGTTCTTGCTTCTCTGCTTCTAGTTCCATTAGGTGTGCTGTTACATTTGCACTTTTTCTAGTTTCTTGAAACAGGCCTGGATTGCAATGTACTTTCCTTTTAGGACTGACTTTGCTGCATCCCACAGAGATTGGATTGTTGCGGTTTCATTTTCACTTGTTTCCATGTATTTTAAAATTTCTTCTCTAATTGCCTCATTGGCCCATTTGTTCGTTAGTAGGGTGTTTTTTAACCTCCATGTTTTTGGAGGTTCTCCAGCCTTTTTCCTGTGATGGATTTCAAGTTTAATAGCATTTCGA
>NW_021856191.1:0-1028 GCF_006229205.1 Suricata suricatta
GCTCACAGGCTGTATGGAAAGTTATTTGAGATCTCTAAGGCACTGTATCATGTCAATTAGTTTTTCCATAATTACAGTAGAGAGAAGTCACTTGCTTTTCATGTTTCACTCAACATGCACTTATAAAATATCATCAACTTCCTATAACCCATTGTTTTCTATCTTGCTCTTTCTGTTTGTCCAAGAAAATTTTAAGGCCAGCATCCTCCAGAAAGCACACCCTGACTTCTCCAGCCCAAACAAGCTTCTTCTTTATGAATTACTCTTCACTGTGGCCAGTGTTACAAAGCCTAGCACACAACTGCTGTGGTGCTGTTTCCTGTAGATTCTCATTTAGACTAGAATATTCTCAGGACTGTGTGATGGTTCATTTCCTGTGTCAACTTTACTGGCTACACAGTGACCACATGAAGCATCATTTCTAGATGTGTCTGCGTGGGTGTTTCCAGATGAGGGTAGCATTTGGATTGGCGGACTCAGTTGAGTAGATTGTCCTCTCCCAGGCGAGGGAGCATCATCCAGTCCACTGAGGGCCAACAGCAGAAAGAGGAATTCACCCCTTCTGCTTCCTGCCCACTTGCCTGAGTTGAGGCGTCTCTTTGTCTTCTTTGACTCTCAGACTGAGATTTTCACCATCAGCTCCCTGGTTTCCAGGGCTTCAGGCTCAGATTGAATTATACACCAGCTTCCCGGGTCTCCAGCTTGCAGATGGCAGATCGTGGGACTTCTCAGCCTCCATAATCACGGAGCCAACTCCTCATAATAAATCTCCTATATATATCCTACCGGTTCTGTTTCTTTTGAACTCTAGCTAATAGAAACTGAGAACAGGTTTTTTCTTTTTGATAATCAGAAAATCTCTCAGACAATGTCTGTAGAAGATTAGAGGTTTCACTATGAAAATGTAACTTCAGATGGACGGAGGGGGAAAGTGGCTTCCAAAAGAAATATGTCACCATGTCAGGTCAGATTTTGCCCGTTCTCTTGCAAGCCATGCAAACACGAAAGGAAAATGGAAAGAAAAAAAA
>NW_021856192.1:0-1028 GCF_006229205.1 Suricata suricatta
AAAAGTGCTGATGCATAGGAGCGCATGTACCCCAATGTTCATAGTGGCACTTTCTACAATAGCCAAATCATGGAAAGAGCCTAAATGTTCATCACCTGATGAATGGATCAAGAAGATGTATATACATACAATGGAGTACTACATTTCAATGAGAAAGAATGAAATCTGGCCATTTGTAGGAAAGTGGATGGACCTCGAGGGTGTCATGCTAAGTGAAATAAGTCAGGCAGAGAAAGACAGATACCATATGTTTGCATTCATAGGTCTAACAGGAGAACAGGAGAAACCTAATGGAGGACCACAGGGAGGGGAAGAGGGAAAGAGAGTTGGGGAGAGAGAGGGTGCAAATCATGAGAGGCTATTAAATACTGAAAAGGAACTGAACCAAGGACTGAAGGGGGAGGGGATGGTGGTCATGGAGGGGGGCACTTGTGGGGAGGAGCACTGGATGTTATATGGAAACCAATTTGACAATAAACTATTATAAAAAATATTTTAAAAAATAAAGGCAAGATAATATTCCAAAAAAAAAAAAATGAAGCTATTTGGGCCTGGATTTTCTTTTGGAAAGTTTAAATTATAGTTCAATTAAATTATAGTTCATTTGTTGTCAAGCCTACTTAGAATTTCTGTTTCCTTGTAGTCAGATTTTGTTTGTGCCTTTCTAGGAAATAGTTCATTTTATCTGTTCTCTAACCTGCTGGTTTATAGTAATTTGTAATATTATTAATAATATTACCTTACAATCTTTTTTATTTCTGTAAGGTCAGCAGTGTTGTCCCTCATTTAATTCTCAATTTTAGTAATTTGATTTTTCTTTTATTTTTAGTTAATCTACCTAAAAGTTTGTCAATATTGTTGATATTTCAAAGAATCGAATTTTGGGTTTATTTATATTTTCTCTATTATTTTTACTTCTTTATTTCATCTATTTCTACTTTGATATTTATTATTTTCTTTCTTCTACTTGCCTTGGGATTAATCTGCTCTTCTTTCTTCTAGATTCTTATTATGGAAGGTTAAATTAT
>NW_021856193.1:0-1028 GCF_006229205.1 Suricata suricatta
TTTTTTTCATTTTATAGTTTATTGTCAAGTCAGTTTCCATACAATACCCAGTGCTCATCCCCACATGTGCCCTCCGCCATGCTGATCACCCCCTTCCCCTCTCCCCCACCCCCATCACCCCTCAGTTTGTTCTCAGTATTCAAGAGTCCCTCATGGTTTGCCTTCCTCCCTCTCCCCAACTATTTTTCCCCTTCCCTTCCCCCGTGGTCCTCTGTTAAGTTTCTCCTGTTCCACTTATAACTGAAAACATATGGTATCTGTCCTTCTCTGCCTGACTTTTTCACTTGGCATAACACCCTCCAGTTCCATTCACGTTGCTACAAATGACCAGACTTCAAAAAGCACTTCTTAATAGTGCACATGTATCAGAATAAACTTCTTTTTGCTTTAATCAAGTATACCAACTCTTGAGAAAAATTTTCACATCAAATCCTATAAGAATTAAATCATATTATATAAATCTCAAATCTGTAAAAGTCACAATTTGTGTCTTCCTCTCCAATTATATTTATTTACATCTTATCTACTACATCCTCCCCTTTCTAGATGATTTTATTGAATCATTGGTTCAGGAACATAGACATAAATTGTCAAGTCATATCAATCCTTGTTCTTTTCCTCTTTTATGTAAATTGCCTTCAAATTCACAATTCTTATTGCTTACCTAAATCAATAATAAAAGAAAAGTAATAAATATACAATTATTGAGAGGTTAATCACGTAATTACTCAATATGTTCCTATTGAGTTGATTCTAATCTTTAGAAAATTAGCTCTTTATTTAAGATAAATAGGTTTCCGGTACCTGGGTGGGTCAGTTGATTAAGCATCCCACTCTTGGGTTTGGCTCTGGTCATGATCTCACAGTTCCTGTGGTCAAACTCTGCATTTGGCTCTATGCTGATGGTGCAAAGTCAGCTTGAGATTCTTTCTTTAAACTTCTCTCTCTGTTCCTCTTCTGCTCATGCTCTTGCTCTCTCTCTCTCTCTCTCAAAATAAACTTAAAAATAAATAAACTTAAAAAAAAAA
>NW_021856194.1:0-1028 GCF_006229205.1 Suricata suricatta
CCAGGCTCCATACTTCCCAGCCGTGCGTTCTCGGGCCAGGAGCTCGTTGCTGAACCTCAGTGTCCTCCGCCATGGGAGGGGGGGTTCTGCTGGGATCCGGTCCTGCACAGTCGCGGGCGTGTGCGCCTCCTGGTAACGCCCGCGTCTGCTCGCTCTCCCGCTGCCCTCGCCCTCGGACACAGGATCCAGAGGAGGCTGCGCTCACCAGGGTCTCGGTCGTGCGTGGAGAGGGGTCCCTGTGTGAGGGGAAGGTTTGGAATGTCCCTCCAGGAAGAGGTGGGACCTTCAGCGACAGGAAACCACGTGCTCGTAACCCAGCTGGGAGACCACCCAGCGTGCAGCCAAGGCCTCCGTCTTTCCAGTTTTCTTGGGGGGCTTAATGATATGGAGAGAAAGAGGCAAAAAAATCGTAATCTTTTACCTGGTAATTCTTGTACATTTCTCCTTCAAGACGGGGAGCCCGCCCACCCGGGGGGAGGCTGGGCCCGGGCTCCATGCGTCACCGGCACCGCCATGCCTCAGAGCGCTCCCTGACACAACGGGGAAGGCCATGCTTCCCGTGGGGTCTCCGGACGGAGGCTGACGGCCCCATAGTGGCTCACGTTGGCGTTCCAGGCCCCCTGGGATGACGCAGAGCGAGGCGCTCCAGGCATCTGGGGCGCATTGTTGCCAAACACATTTTATCTGCAGTTTCCTGGTGAAGGACCGAGTAGACACGTCCGGGACCAGTGTCCCCGGCCCTTCTCACGAGGGCGACTCTGTAACCGCGAAGACAGAGGATATTGACTAGAGAGACTCCTCCTCAGACACGAAGTCGGCTGAAAAACTTGATTCGTGATTGGATCTTGGATTGGGCAAAGTGAGCAGTTTTAAAGCTCCTTGGGGGGAAAGGCAACGGGAAACTGGACCACAAGTGAAACAACGTTACAGTCACGCTAAGTCTCCGGCTGTGTTCACGACGTGTCTCCGCCAGGGGGACGCGTGCCAGAGCGTTCTGGGGGCGTCACGACATCCCCAACGCTGCTCTC
>NW_021856195.1:0-1028 GCF_006229205.1 Suricata suricatta
TATCTCCTAAATAAGCCTTTGAATATTTCTTTCTTAGAGAAAATATACTGGAGTCACTTTTACCAGGAAATCCACAAGCAATTCACTGCTGCACAGTTATGGATCAATAGATAGACTATGTTCTGGTCAGAAAGTTGCGGTTTTAGACATCAAAGAAGATCCCTCCTCATTAAGTGAAGATGAATGGCATTTTCTGCATTTGCAAGAGTATAGATCAGCATCCTGAAAGAACTTGCATACATCCAGCCCTCATCCTGATTAGTCATGGCACTTAAAAATCTGAGAGAGACAAGCATCCTTTGTGGACTTTTACGTTATAGCTCTGTCTGTTAGACTTAGCTACAACTGTATTGGCTTTGAGATATATAAACCCAATTTAAGTGTGTCCAGCTTTGAAAGCAGAGGGGAGATAAGGCCTCTGAGAGCAGCTCTCTCATTTTATGCTCCTTACCAAACCACTTGACTTTTTGCCACCTCATTCCTGGCAGTTGGATCTTGGGTCACGTGGGCGGGTGACCTACAATGAGGTTAAAAACCCCAGCAAGAGTTGGAAAGCAAGCTAATTAAGACACAAAAATCACATGGACCCAGGCATGTGTATATACTCAGGGCTCATTTCTCCAGAGATGTGTTTTGGGAGTCAGAAGTTCTGGATAGGGCATTTGAGGTGACCAGCTCCGTGTCCCTGTCCATTTCCATTTTCTACAAAAGAACCCTGAGAAGTGCTTCTACTCAAAAGCAGAAAATGAGTGAGCTATTTTGGTGACATCCCCTACAACCAAATGCCTCTTAGATCCTCAGATATCTGACCATACCAGAAGTCTTCTCTTTGACTTCCCGCCAAGTGTAACAATAGCTTTACAGAGTTTTTTCCTCAGGGAGATGCACCCCAAAACAAGCATCTGTCATTTCCCGAGCACCTCTTGCCTAAGCAGCCTATCTTAGCTATCTTAGAAGCTCCGTATCTTCTACTACAGTCAGTAACTGACCACATGAGATAGAGAAATGGAGGACCTCCTGTTGTCCCC
>NW_021856196.1:0-1028 GCF_006229205.1 Suricata suricatta
TCTGTAACTCCTTGGCTTTGACTTCATAGGAAGATGAAGTAGGAATGAGAAAGGAGAAGGGTAGAAGAGAAAATAGGATTTCTTTTTAGAAAAAAGAAACAAAAATTATGACTCAGTTGAGGAAAATGAAAGAACAAGAAAGTGAATGACAATGTTTATGCAGATGGTCAACAAAACTCAGGTTGTTATTGAAAACATGAATTAAATAGAAAAACTCTAGGAATATGAATCCAAGGGAAAAAAGCAGGAAGTGTTTCAAAAATTAGAAGCTGAATAGAATATGCAATAAAGAAAATTGGTTTTTTATTGTTGAAATTAAATCTTGAGAACACCACAAACAATTTCAGCACAATACACATGAGAATTTAGAGGAAATAGATCAAAATTGACAAAATCAACTTTGTAGGTAGAATGACCAAATAAGTTCATTATCATTGAGTTGGTAATCTAAGTCTTTCCCAAAAGGGCCAGGAAGTTTTACCGCTTAGGTAACAACAACAACAACAAAAAATCCTTATATACAAACTGTTTTCAGAGAATAAAGGAACAAGGACTATTACCTCACTTATTTTATGAAACTAATAGAAACTTGATAGCATAACTGATCAAATGCAGAGTAATAAACGTATAAACCAGTTAAATTTATGAAATGTATAGATGTAAAGTTTCTAAAAGCAATGTTAGTGAATTAAATTTATGCATGTTCTAATGGAAAAAAATCTGACAAGATTAATCCAAGAAATATGATCATTGAATCTTAGAAAATCTATTTTCACATTAACATCACATTAACAGTCGAAAGTAAACAAGAAAGTTTGCTTCCCTAAATAGAAGCAGAAAAATTATTCAATAACAATTCTCAAACTGGGTATAGAAAATAAGAAGTCATTTTGGTTTTTAACCTTATAAAGGGTTTCTGTAGAGGAAACATGATAGAAAATATAAAGTAAAATGAAAATGATGAAACTGTGAACTTCCTCTTTTAATTTAGGAATAAGTCAGCTATATCTGCCATCATTTCTAATACT
>NW_021856197.1:0-1028 GCF_006229205.1 Suricata suricatta
CTATTAATGTGATAAATTGTGTTGAGATAATCTTTTAACTTTAGAAATATCCTGAATTCCTGAAGTAATTCTTAATGTGTCATGATGAGTTATTCATTTAAAATAATTCAGGCATCAATTTGCTTTTACTTAATTTAGGATTTCATATCTATTATAACACAGGAAATAAGTCTGTCATTGTACTGCATATTTTACTAGATACAGTTTTATCAAACTATCACATTTATTAGCATAGAATATGACATTTTGTTAAAATATTTTAAAGTATCACCTGCATTTATATTATTCAAACTCTGAATTAAAATGATGAATTCATAGAGTCCATTTTGGTTCTTCAGTGGCCACGGCAGAATTTAAATGGCTTTATTGGGGCGCCTGGGTGGCTCAGTCGGTTAAGCCTCCGACTTCGGCTCAGGTCAGATCTCACATTTGTGGGTTCAAGCCCTGCGTCAGGCTCTGTGCTGACAGCTAGTTCAGAGGCTGAAGCCTGCTTCAGATTCTGTGTCTCCTTCTCTCTCTGCCCCTCCCCCTCTCGTGCTCTGTCTCTCTCTGAATCACAAATAAATAAAACATTAAAAGAATTTAAAAATAAATAAATAAATAAATGGCTTTATTGTTCTTCCCAAGAGATAGATTTTTGTATTTTAAAAAAATTACAGCGGCGGGGACAGGATTTTCAACTCTTGTCTTGCTCTTGATACGGACTCTTGTGAAGCAGCGCTCTGTTTGTGGAAGAGGCCTTCCCTTTCCAGCAATCTAATAAATAAGCCATGTCTGTTTCTCTTCCCTACAGTAAATAAGCAAATAAATAAACAAACAAATAAATAACAAGTTTACAACTCATTATCATCTCACACTTTTGTTCAGTAATATAAGTCATTAAATTTTTTTCTTTACTGCTTTTTTGGGCATATTTAATTTATTTATTGTTTGGGTTGAATATTAAGAAGATTTAATATTAGTGCATTTTTCTTTGAATACTGTAAGAGTCACCTTGGGAGTCACCTTGGCATGGCGACCGAGTGGCC
>NW_021856198.1:0-1028 GCF_006229205.1 Suricata suricatta
TCTATTCTATTCCTTTGGTCTATGTGTCTGTTTTTGTGCCAATACCATACTATCTTGATATCTTGATGATTATAGCTTTGCAGTAGAGGCTGAAGTCTGGGATTGTGATGCCTCCCATTTCAGTTTTCTTCTTCAATATTACTTTGGCTATTCAGGCTCTTTTTGTGGTTCCATATGAATTTTAGGATAGTTTATTCTAGCTTTGAGAAGAACGCTGGTGCAACTTTGATGGGGATTGCATTGAATGTGTAGATTGCTTTGGGTAATAATGACATTTTAACAATGTTTACTTTTTCTATCCATGAGCATGGAATATTTTTGCATTTCTTTGTGTCTTCTTCAATTTCCTTCATAAGTTTTCTATAGTTTTCATCATACAGATCTTTTACATCTTTGGTTAGGTTAATTCCTAGGTATTTTATGATTTTTTGCATAATTGTGAATAGGATCAGTTTCTTGATTTCTCTTTCTGTTGCCTCATTATTGGTGTATAAAAATGTAAATGATTTCTGTATGTTGATTTTGTGCCCCGTGACTTTGTTGAATTCATGGATCAGTTCTAGTGGTGGAGTCTGGTGGAATCTGTTGGGTTTTCCATGTAGAGTATAATGCCACCTGTGAAAAGTGTAAGTTTGACTTCATCTTTGCCATTTCTGATGCTTTTATTTCCTTTTGTTGTCTGGTTGCTGATGCTAACTCTTCCAGCACTATGTGAAACAACAGTGGTGAGAGTGGACACCCCTGTCGTGTTCCTGATCTCAGGGGGAAGGCTCTCAGTTTTTCCCCATTGAGGATGATATTAGCTGTGGGCTTTTTATAAATTGCTTTTATAATGTTTAAGTTCCTTCTATCCTGACTTTCTCGAGGGTCTTTATTAAGAAGGGATGCTGTATTTTGTCAAATGCTTTTTCTGAATGTATTGACAGATCATATGGTTTTTATCTTTTCTTTTGTTAATGTAATGTATCACATTGATGGATTTGCAAATATTGAACCAGCCCTGTAACCCAGGAATGAATCCCACTTGA
>NW_021856199.1:0-1028 GCF_006229205.1 Suricata suricatta
TCTGTAACTCCTTGGCTTTGACTTCATAGGAAGATGAAGTAGGAATGAGAAAGGAGAAGGGTAGAAGAGAAAATAGGATTTCTTTTTAGAAAAAAGAAACAAAAATTATGACTCAGTTGAGGAAAATGAAAGAACAAGAAAGTGAATGACAATGTTTATGCAGATGGTCAACAAAACCCAGGTTGTTATTGAAAACATGAATTAAATAGAAAAACTCTAGGAATATGAATCCAAGGGAAAAAAGCAGGAAGTGTTTCAAAAATTAGAAGCTGAATAGAATATGCAATAAAGAAAATTGGTTTTTTATTGTTGAAATTAAATCTTGAGAACACCACAAACAATTTCAGCACAATACACATGAGAATTTAGAGGAAATAGATCAAAATTGACAAAATCAACTTTGTAGGTAGAATGACCAAATAAGTTCATTATCATTGAGTTGGTAATCTAAGTCTTTCCCAAAAGGGCCAGGAAGTTTTACCACTTAGGTAACAACAACAACAACAAAAAATCCTTATATACAAACTGTTTTCAGAGAATAAAGGAACAAGGACTATTACCTCACTTATTTTATGAAACTAATAGAAACTTGATAGCATAATTGATCAAATGCAGAGTAATAAACGTATAAACCCGTTAAATTTATGAAATGTATAGATGTAAAGTTTCTAAAGGCAATGTTAGTGAATTAAATTTATGCATGTTCTAATGGAAAAAAATCTGACAAGATTTATCCAAGAAATATGATCATTGAATCTTAGAAAATCTATTTTCACATTAACATCACATTAACAGTCGAAAGTAAACAAGAAAGTTTGCTTCCCTAAATAGAAGCAGAAAAATTATTCAATAACAATTCTCAAACTGGGTATAGAAAATAAGAAGTCATTTTGGTTTTTAACCTTATAAAGGGTTTCTGTAGAGGAAACATGATAGAAAACATAAAGTAAAATGAAAATGATGAAACTGTGAACTTCCTCTTTTAATTTAGGAATAAGTCAGCTATATCTGCCATCATTTCTAATACT
>NW_021856200.1:0-2029 GCF_006229205.1 Suricata suricatta
AAATGTTATTGTATTAATTTTGTATTATCATAGATAATTGAGAAAAACAAAAGCCAGTCGTATGTAGAAGAGTGTGAGACACAATGGATCAGTTTACGGAGAAAGTCTGGTGCCCAAAAAGTTTGGTCTTTGTATTATGGAATCAAAGTTATTTCCTCCTCACATATAATCATTTTGGAAACCCTTGAGAAAAGCAATATTAGTTCATTTCTGTAGCATGTAATGATTTCTTCAGCACTACCATAATTTTCCATATAAATGTGTATTTTGATATGTTCCGAAATGAATTAAAAACTTGGTTATACATTTAGCTATTAATTTTCCTCCTCCAAACCTTTGGGATTTATTGTGTAAATCATTATAAAAATCAACTTTAAAGGGAGATTTTGAAATAGACTTTATTTTATATAAATATTAAATATTTATATATGTGTGGATCACTGGCCTGTTAAATCTCCAAAATAACTTTTTTATTTTATTTTCTTGTATAAATGTATCTGGAGTTCCTGTGTATTGCCCCAATTTTAACTACAGGCTTATCGAATAACATGAGACGAGAAGTATTATTGGATTTTCCTAATTACTTATGCAATGTTTCTGCCTCTACATGAGGTTGTATCCAAGAACTAATTGAGGGTGAAGCTTTCTTACTTAATCACATATCAATAGGCTGAATATCTAAATGTACTAGTAAAATGATTATCCTAATTTAAACACACATATCCCCATAGAGCTAAAACTCTTAGCTAGTAATCTTGATTTTCCCCTATTTTAAATCATGTGAGTTTAGACCAATGTGGGAAGGAATTAAAAGCTAGTCTTAAATGGATTTTGTTTATAAAAGGTTTGCCTCAGGTATTTTCATAAACCTGAGTCTGCAAAAAATTTAATTGGAAGAATATAAGCTAGGAGAATATTTGAAAGCAATGCCCTTAGCATGGCAGTAATCTACAATGTTTCCTTATTACTGCACCTGTGAAATCCAAATACTGTATCTAGTAAAAATTTCCTTCAATAAGCCATCCCACTTTTTGTCCCTTCTCTCATTTTTAGTATATTTTCAACCAAAATGATGTTTGCTTACTTGAACATTAATGTTTACATTTGTTCAATTTATATTTGTTTTGTAATGTAAAGGTTTTATATGCATGACATAAAAAGAAATAACACCATTAAAGTGTATGAAATCCTCGCTCTCCTTTTGCACATCGAATCCATACTGAAGAATGTAGCTCCTGACATTGCCCCTCCCGTCACTTTCATTTCTGCCATATTAAGTTTTTTTCCTTTCTTTCAGATTGTATCACCCTGATATAAAGAAATAATAATAGCCCTCTCATGTATAACAGAATTCCCTTTACTCTATTTGATTGTCTGGTTCTTTCTGCTGTCCTCATTTTGTCTAGTGCTTTATGCTGTATTTTTTAATACTCAATATTATATTTCCAAGATCTATTCATTTTGAAAGATTTAGAGCTCTCATTTTAACTACAGTGTGGTGTTCCTTTGTATGAAAATGCTTAACTTATTTACTCATTTCTCTATTGAAAACCAGATAAATTCCCAGTTATTTATTTGTAGTTAGAATGCTTCAGTGAAAATACTTGATTTTTATTCCTTGGGTAAAATATGAGTGAGAGATTCATAAGACTATATAATTAGAAATTAAATTGCTGGGTCATAAGATGTGACAAATTTAGACATATTAGGTATTGGGAAATTTCTCTGTTGGTTGTACCACTTTACAGCCTTGCTAGCAGTATGTAAGGTTTCCAATTTCCTCACCTCCTTGCCAGTGTGCTTGTAAATTTGATGGGCATGAAATGGTATGCTATTTTTGTCAGTTTGATTAAAACATAATTAATATGCAAAAATCTACACTTTCCTGGAGTTGGGTCTTGGATCCCTAGGTGATGGGAGGGGCAAGGGAGGCCGTAGAATGGGAGGACTCCCTCCCTGCTGGAGGCACCGAGTGCTCTAAGGCGGGAAGCACTGGGCAGAGAAGGGAGGCGGCTTTCTGACTCAGCCG
>NW_021856201.1:0-1028 GCF_006229205.1 Suricata suricatta
ACTTCTGCCTTAAGAAACATACTCAAACAGTTGCAGTATTTTAAGAATTAGAAATCTTAGAACATCAGAAACTTGATAATGTAAAGCTCAGTCTTGTTAATGGCAGACCACTACTGCATTATATTATTTTGGCCAGTACAGAGTCTAAGTTCAAATGCCAACATGGTCCAAGCAGATAGCCTAACTGGTAAATTTGGACAGCTGAGATCTGTGGTGGTAAATAAAGCAATTCCATCAGTCATTGGTGTCCTGAAAAAACATGAACTTGAATTATGCCTATCTCCTGATTTCTGAAGAAGTACAAAGTAAACCGATTCCATTCATTCCTGGGTATACATACATACATATATACGTATATACACATATATATACATATACACACAGACAAACACACAGGACATTTTATAAATTTCAAAAATAAATTATTTTTTGCATTCCCACCAACAGTGGAAAGGGGTTCTTTTTCTCCAAATATTTGATAGATAAATAAAGATCTGGAATATTACCCAATCATAAAAAGAATGAAATCTTGTCATTTGCAACAACATGGGTGGATCTAGTAATGCTAAATGAAATAGGTCAGTCATAAATAGATGCCACATGATTTCACTAATATGTGTAATTTAAGAAATAAAACAAGTGAATAAAGAAATAAAGAGATAAACCAAAAAGAGACTCTTAATGATAGAGAACAAACAGCTACTACCAGAAGGGAGGTGAGTGAGGGACAGGTGAAATAGGTGAAGGGAATTAAGAGTGTACTTTTCTTGAGCACTGAGCAATATATGGAATTGTTGAATCACATATTGTACACCTGTATAATTTAACATTATATGTTAATTATAATGAAATCAGAAATTTTTAAAAGGTAAATTTTTTTTATTAACAAGTAAAATTTTAATACTGGCATAATTATATGTAAAATAAATAATTATTTAAAATATAGAAGAAATGATATTATCGAGGAAAAAGTAGTTTTTCTTTTACTTTTAAGAATATTCATATATTTAAATTTTAACAATTTTTTT
>NW_021856202.1:0-1028 GCF_006229205.1 Suricata suricatta
GCTGTGGATGGACCCTTCACTACAGCTCTGTCCTTGTCTGGGTGTTGCCTTCTGGGTGAGGGCTGGGGGGAGGTTGGTCGTCCAGGTTGGTCTTTGGAGCTGCCATATTTCAGGAGCCGCTTTTGTCAGCTCATGTGACTTTAAGATCGGAGCTCCCTGGTGGTCTATCCCATGGCTCTTGCAAACTGGGCCAAGATGGAGAGCCTTCTTTAAAGAGCTCTCCCTGAATCACACTGTGTGAGCACTGGTTCTGGAGCCTGTGGCCGTTCCCAGCAGCCGCAGTGACTCCACGTGCATCCCTAGGAAACGCCTCCTCGTGCTCTATGTGCCTGGCTGAGTCACAAAGGACAGACGGCACGGCTGCCCCCTCCTGAGCTGCACCTGCCACCAGACTCACGGAGGGTTGGCCTGGTGGGGCCTAAACGTTTTGTTCCTCTCCTGTTCTCGGGGCTCAGTGACTCACCCAAAAGCTTCCCTCCCACCCCCAGGGAGGCCTGTCAGAGGAGAAGTGTCCGTGGCTCCTTTCTCGTGCGGGAGATCAGAGGCCTGCTAGTGCCCGATTGGACCAGGTGCCAGAGTGTCTCTTTGCTCAGCATGTGCCACAAAGCCCTCGACATCAGTCAAGCCGGGGCTGGCGCACAGCTGGTGGTGGTCTCTGGCCGGGACGGGAAGTGCGGCAGCTCTTCCAGCCCTTTGGTCTCACTTCAAACCTGAGGGCCTCCCTGAGTGTGGCTGGCACTCGGGGGCAGAGGTCCGTGGGCTGACTGCCAGCTGGGTGCAGCTTCTGCCTGGTCATGTGCGTGTGTGTCCTGTGTTCACGCAGCAGCCAGCCCTGGGTGGTCTAGGGCTGGGCAGGTGTGTGCCTGGCCCTGGGCCAGCGTTCTTGTCACCATGTGTGTGTGGAGGCTAACACAGTCACGCACCGCAGAGCAGGGCTGCTCTCCCTTCTGAGTGGCCGAAGGATTATGGGGAGGCAGGTGCAGCATCCTGGTGACTCTGGAGGGCGGCGGGCTTCCATTCAAGTGCTT
>NW_021856203.1:0-1028 GCF_006229205.1 Suricata suricatta
TGCTGGTATGACATAGAGTGATTCAATACTTCCATATAATACCCAGTGCTCATCAAAACCAGTGCCCTCTTTAATCCCCATCAACCATTCCCCCACAGCTTCCCTTCTAGTAACTATCAGTGTGCTCTCTATAATTCAGAGTCTGTTCCTTGGTTTGCCTCTCTGTTTTCTTTTCTCTTCTCTTCTTTTCTTTTCTTTCTTTTCTTCTTTTTGTTCCATTCCTTTTTTCTTTTCTTTTCTTTCTTTTCTTTTCCTTGTCTTGTCTTTTCTCTTTTTTCCTTCTTTTCTTTTTTACTTAAATTCCACACATAAGTGAAATCATATGGTATTTGTCTTTTACTGACTGTTTTTGCTTATAATAATATTATCTAGCTCCATCCAGGTCATTGCAAATGGCAAGATTTCATTATTTTTATGACTGAGTAATATTCCATTGCACATATATATTTTTATGGCTAAGTAATATCCCATTGCATATGCATACACACACACACACACACACACACACATATACATATCACATGTTCTTTATCCATTCATCAGTCAATGGAAATTTGGGCTATTTTTATAATTTAGCTATTGCAGATAATGCTGTTATAAATATTGGGGGGCTTGTATCCTTTCAAATCAATATTTTTGTATCTTTTGGGTACTTATTAGTGCAATGGCTGGGATATAGGGTAATTCTATTTTGAACTTTTCGAAGAACTTCCAGAGTGACTGCACTGGTTTGCATTCCCCCCTACAGTATAAAAGGTTACCTTTCTCCTCATTCTCACCAACATCTGTCACTTCCTGTGTTAATTTTAGCCATTTTGACTGGTATAAGGTGGTATCACCTAGTGGTTTTGATTTGTATTTCCCTGATGATGAGTAATGTTGCATATTTTTTTCGTGTGTCTGTCGGCTCATGGATTTCTGAGTAAAGTAACTGGATGGCTCATGGTTCCATTTCTCAAGGTAGAAAATATAGGAAGATGACCATTTTGGGAGGTGGTATGATGGTGGAGGTAATACTCAGTACTTTT
>NW_021856204.1:0-1028 GCF_006229205.1 Suricata suricatta
AACGGGCATCAGCCTCCATCTTCTCTTCAATGGACATATTCACTGGGCCAGCATTGCCTGGAGGTGGACTCATATTCATCTGTTTCTCTACCTCATTCTGTAGCTCCTTTAGCTTCTCGGCTTCTTCCTCCATCTCTCTGACTCAAGCTTTGATCGCTTCCAGCTCCGGGTCCTCAATGGCACCGTCCCCCAGGTCACCTTACTAAAAATCATTCAGTACATTCCTAAATCCCTCTGCAGTCTTTCATCTAGCCATGCTTCATCTCTGAAAGGATTTGATTGTCAATAATGGTGGTAGAGATGTTTTCTTTTTAACCAGTTTCAATAATAAGCTATGCTCTCTCTACCTTCAAATATGCTGCTCTCTTTTCCCAGACACTTCTCCACCCTCTTAATTCCTAAGTCTGTTTCCAGCCTGAACATCTCAGGTATTCAGTCTCTGTTTAAATTTCACATCCTTAGAAAGCTCTTGCTCTCTGTATTCCAACATAAAGTCATATCTGAACACAAACTCTCTCTCTCTCTCTACCTCATGCCCCCAGGATTCTGCTCTCTCCCTTCTTTATAGCTGTTCTGTGAAGCTTAACAAACCCCATGTAATAAAACAGATAAAAATAAACACAAATGGTCTAAATGAAAATGAGTACTGGGCTACTGTCTGTAATCAGTACCTCGTTAATTTAAAGTAAATTATTATAACCATAGGCTAACTAATTTGGCATTGAGATACTTTTAATTTCACTTTAACATAACAAAGAAAAAGTAGATGCTATTTGAATTGCAGATATGACAGCCAATTTTAGAATGTCAATACCATTAATTAATCTCCTAACCTCTATTCATCTGATTCTTATCCTTGCTGATGGCAAGGAGGATTGTGTATGAAGCATGGATGATGTGCAATTCCACCCATTTGCATGGGCGGGAGAGAGGGAGTGGCTTTAAAAACCAGCAAGACGGGCGGAATTCTTTTCAACTGGATCCAGGCAATGGCCGTTTCCCTGCACGTCTGAGAAACTCCCACCTAG
>NW_021856205.1:0-1028 GCF_006229205.1 Suricata suricatta
CTACAGGTGACATGGGCCTCTTACTAAAAATCAGATTCTGATACAGTAGGTCTGGGGTGGGTTCTGGGATTCTGCATTTCTAATCAGCTCCCAGGTGGTACCAATGTTGCTGATTGGGACTCTGAGAAATGAGGGTCTGGAAGACTGAGCTGTGGGTTCTTTAATTACCTGGATCGCACGGGTGTGGCTTTTATATTCTGCTCTACCAAATGAAGTATGTTGGAAACATAAATCAAATTTAGATTAAAACTGGGCTGATATTAAGAGCATTTCCCCAAAGTGCCATCTTGCTTATTTGTTCACTCTTTTCTTTACTCTAGGATAAGATGAGCACATTTTTCCATTGAGAAGAAACTTCCTTCTCTTGATGCCTGAAAAACAAGAGCCCAAGCTTGTTTCACAGTTTAAGCTGTGTAAGAAAAATGTATATTAGTCTGTAATGGTAATTATTGGCATTAATTCCTACCTATAAATTAATCCAAGGCAATGGAAGACTATTGGCCAAGTTTGCTAAGCACCTGGAAGCAAGGAAGAAGAATATCATACTTATTTTTAGTTGGCACATTTGGAATTACGTTGGGATTCTAATTCTGCTTATTTTATTAAATATGTGAAACATGATAAAACAAAGGCATGTTTATTGAGTCTTTACTTCAATGTAGACATTAAAAATCTTAAACCTTCACTATAGTATAATTATGTTCATCCATTAAAACAAACAAACATTGCGCCTGGGTGGCTCAGTGGGTTAAGTGGTTGACTTTGGCTCAGCTCACGATCTTGCAGTTCGTGGGTTCAAGCCCCACCTTGGGTTCTGTGCCAACAGCTCAGAGCCTGAAGCCTGCTTAGAATTCTGTGTCTCTGTCTCCCTCTGCCCCTCCCCCACTCACTCTATCTCTCTCTCAAAAATAAATAAATATTTAAAAAAATTAAAAACAAACAAACAAGCAAATAGGGGTGCCTTCCTGGTTCAGTTAGTAGAGAATGCAACTTTTGATTTCAGAGCTGTAAGTTCGGGTCCCATGTTG
>NW_021856206.1:0-1028 GCF_006229205.1 Suricata suricatta
ACAGACAGAACACAAGCAAGGGAGGGCAGAGAGAGAGAGAGGGAGACACAGAATCTGAAGCAGGCTGTAGGCTCTGAGCTGTCAGCATAGAGCCCAACACGGGGCTTGAACTCATGAACTGTGAGATCATGACCTGAGCTGAAGTTGGCCACCTTAACCGACTGAGCCACCCAGATGCCCCAAATTCTGTCTTTTCTAACAAAAATTTCACACAGAAGCTCTTGAAACTTTCCCTCAAAAATCACTGATGAGAAGTTGGATTCCATCTTGTACATATTCTCTCTAGAAAAGACTTTATCCAGCGTAGTTTTCTATAGTTTGTATTACTCTCTAGAAAAGATTTTATATGGCTTAGTTTTCCATAGTTTGCATTATGAAAACAGCTTTTTATGTCTTTCAAAAATACAGTTAAAATACAATAGGTACACTTCTCCCTTTTCAAAATTGGTCCTAGTACCCAGCCTCTTGGAAAGTGATTTGCAACTTTGCTTTTCTGTTTGGAGTGTAATTGTAACTACTGTAGTGTAAATGATGGAAAATAACTGCATATGTTAAAAAAATAAATAAATAAACAGAAAAAAACACATTTCCTTTATCCTAAATATACTGTTTTTCCTTCTGATTTTAAGAGAAGTTTAAACATTTTTTCAAGGCTTCTAAAAGTATTTTGGGGAATCTTAGTATAGCTTACCTTTCCTTGTCTAATGGATATCAATCCTGATTATTATTGACTGACTACAATTCTTCTTCTGGATTTTTACCTAAAATAATATATTTTCTTTTCCCCTTCCAGAGTCAATAAAATAGCACATTTTTTTCAATCTAAAAAAAAAAAAAGTGATTTGCAGACCATAAAATAAAGGTACTATAATAATAATAAAATGAACTAATGTTGACATGTTACAGTTAATAAAACATCTTTTTATTTATTGCTTCTTGTCATGTTAGCTTCACTTAGACATTGCTAAATATGTGCTAGGGATATTAATATGTATTAAATGCCTTGCACATGTGATCACATTAAATTT
>NW_021856207.1:0-1028 GCF_006229205.1 Suricata suricatta
CCAGGCTCCATACTTCCCAGCCGTGCGTTCTCGGGCCAGGAGCTCGTTGCTGAACCTCAGTGTCCTCCGCCATGGGAGGGGGGGTTCTGCTGGGATCCGGTCCTGCACAGTCGCGGGCGTGTGCGCCTCCTGGTAACGCCCGCGTCTGCTCGCTCTCCCGCTGCCCTCGCCCTTGGACACAGGATCCAGAGGAGGCTGCGCTCACCAGGGTCTCGGTCGTGCGTGGAGAGGGGTCCCTGTGTGAGGGGAAGGTTTGGAATGTCCCTCCAGGAAGAGGTGGGACCTTCAGCGACAGGAAACCACGTGCTCGTAACCCAGCTGGGAGACCACCCAGCGTGCAGCCAAGGCCTCCGTCTTTCCAGTTTTCTTGGGGGGCTTAATGATATGGAGAGAAAGAGGCAAAAAAATCGTAATCTTTTACCTGGTAATTCTTGTACATTTCTCCTTCAAGACGGGGAGCCCGCCCGCCCGGGGGGAGGCTGGGCCCGGGCTCCGTGCGTCACCGGCACCGCCATGCCTCAGAGCGCTCCCTGACACAACGGGGAAGGCCATGCTTCCCGTGGGGTCTCCGGACGGAGGCTGACGGCCCCATAGTGGCTCACGTTGGCGTTCCAGGCCCCCTGGGATGACGCAGAGCGAGGCGCTCCAGGCATCTGGGGCGCATTGTTGCCAAACACATTTTATCTGCAGTTTCCTGGTGAAGGACCGAGTAGACACGTCCGGGACCAGTGTCCCCGGCCCTTCTCACGAGGGCGACTCTGTAACCGCGAAGACAGAGGATATTGACTAGAGAGACTCCTCCTCAGACACGAAGTCGGCTGAAAAACTTGATTCGTGATTGGATCTTGGATTGGGCAAAGTGAGCAGTTTTAAAGCTCCTTGCGGGGAAAGGCAACGGGAAACTGGACCACAAGTGAAACAACGTTACAGTCACGCTAAGTCTCCGGCTGTGTTCACGACGTGTCTCCGCCAGGGGGACGCGTGCCAGAGCGTTCTGGGGGCGTCACGACATCCCCAACGCTGCTCTC
>NW_021856208.1:0-1028 GCF_006229205.1 Suricata suricatta
AGAGAGAGCATGTGAGCAAGGAAGGGGAATAGAGAAAGGGAGAGAGAGAGAATCCCAGGCAGGCTCCACACTGTCAGCACAGAGCCCAACACAGAGCCCACCTCACAAACTGTGAGATCCTGACCTGAGTCAAAGACAGATGCTTAACCAACTAAGCCACCCAGGTGCCCCTTGCTGGAAATTTACAAAACGGATTTCATATTGAATTTTTATCAGTTTCTCAAGGCTAAGAAGCTAAGCCACATTCTTGCTATCAGGCTTAGCCTGCAATACCTATAGATCTGAGTGAATGACTCTCATCTATAAGTCCCCAAAGTATCCTGAAGTTTCTGCACCTATCAGGAAGTAACCTTCTTAATCCCCTGGTAAGGATCCTGGGAGTCCTGTATACAAGGTACCAGGACAAGTTTTCCAAGGGGCTTCATTGGCTCCATAAAGTCACCCTTGGCTCTTTGAAGCTATTTGATTGTAGCTAAGTCTATGAACAGTTCCCTCAAATATGACTGTCCAGCCAAAGCCTCAGTCAAATGAGTGTTTCCAACTGTGCCCTGTAAAAGGAGACCGGATTCTTACTGAACTCTTGCAAATAAATACATTTTCATAGAAATATGAGAATACTCATTGAGAATTTTTTGATTTCTGGAAGGCTCATAAGGAGAAAAAGATAAATGCTTCATATTTGTTTGCAAAGAAATATTGTATCAAATTTCTGTAAGTCATAGATAGCCATAAGTCTGGAAGAGCAAACTTTAGAGAAACAGCAATGTTCTAATAAACAAGAATCTCTTTGGATGCAGCTTTCCCATTACTTCTAGAAATTCTTAGTTGAGTTTTATGACCATAAAGATATCAGAGACCTGTATTTGCCATTACAATAAAATTGACAAGGAAACTCTGTGACATACAATATTTTGATAATTAGAATTACAAGTGATGACAGTTATACCAGAATATATTAAAACCTTAGGGATTTTGTATAATTTCTGGAATAGTTATAACATTCAACCATATAATAAAACTTAAGAAGG
>NW_021856209.1:0-1028 GCF_006229205.1 Suricata suricatta
TCCGTGGACTAGCATGTTCTTCATCTGGAAGACTTCTTTGCTTAAGATTAAGAAACCATCTGATTTACTCCTCACTACACAGATTTCTACACATTCGAGGTCTTTGACACTGTCAAAATATGCAAGATGCACTAGAAAGGATCCTAGGGTGAAGGAGGCACAAGAATCACAGAATTTAAGACTCACTAGTCAGTACAGATGCTCTCCAGAGTGCCTGCTCAGGGATGCAGCGTGCACATGTGTGGTTTCTCTCCCTGGGGTCTTAGTTTGCACAAGAGGAGAATCTGGTCATAGCAGTGCCTTCTTTTTTCTCATTCATCATTCCTCTACTATTGTGCAGTTAGCAAGGGTGGACCTGTTTTGTACCAAGCACTGTTATCTTTCAGCTTTTCCTCCTGTTCCCAAGTGAGTATATCAGTTCAGGGAGTCAAAAGTCACAGTCTTTAGGAAAAGAGTAGACTTCTACCCATCCTTAATCTTGGAATAATTCTGCAAAGATGTGATTATTATATTTGTGTTTTGACACAACTTGAGACCAGTGATTTAGAGAAGGTGACTGTGTTCTGGGTCTGGGACAGGATGCTCATTTAAAGTTATTGTTGGGGCACCTGGGTGATTCAGTTAAGTATCCAACTTCAGCTCAGGTCATGATCTCACTGCTCGAGTTTGAGCCCCACATCGGGCTATGTGCTGACAGCTCAGAGCCTAGAGCCTGCTTCTGTCTCTCTGCCCCTCCCCTGCTTGTACTCTGTCTCTCTCTTTCAAATATTAAGTTTTCAAAAAGCATTAAAAAATAAAGTTAAAATTATTTATGCATGCATGCATTCTGTAGATTTAAGAATGCTCTGTGCCACTAAACTTTAATTAAATCTTCCAATTTAACCTCCTCCCTTTTTAGGCTTTTTGTGATATGGCCCCACCCTACCTATCTGATCCTACTTCCCACACAAGTGTAACCTCTTTCACGGTGTACACACAAGAGTAGATCATAGGATACTGCTACAAACCAGCATACAGTGCCTGCTGTC
>NW_021856210.1:0-1028 GCF_006229205.1 Suricata suricatta
CTAGGTGGGAGTTTCTCAGACGTGCAGGGAAACGGCCATTGCCTGGATCCAGTTGAAAAGAATTCCGCCCGTCTTGCTGGTTTTTAAAGCCACTCCCTCTCCCCCGCCCATGCAAATGGGTGGAATTGCACATCATCCATGCTTCATACACAATCCTCCTTGCCATCAGCAAGGATAAGAATCAGATGAATAGAGGTTAGGAGATTAATTAATGGTATTGACATTCTAAAATTGGCTGTCATATCTGCAATTCAAATAGCATCTACTTTTTCTTTGTTATGTTAAAGTGAAATTAAAAGTATCTCAATGCCAAATTAGTTAGCCTATGGTTACAATAATTTACTTTAAATTAATGAGGTACTGATTACAGACAGTAGCCCAGTACTCATTTTCATTTAGACCATTTGTGTTTATTTTTATCTGTTTTATTACATGGGGTTTGTTAAGCTTCACAGAACAGCTATAAAGAAGGGAGAGAGCAGAATCCTGGGGGCATGAGGTAGAGAGAGAGAGAGAGTTTGTGTTCAGATATGACTTTATGTTGGAATACAGAGAGCAAGAGCTTTCTAAAGATGTGAAATTTAAACAGAGACTGAATACCTGAGATGTTCAGGCTGGAAACAGACTTAGGAATTAAGAGGGTGGAGAAGTGTCTGGGAAAAGAGAGCAGCATATTTGAAGGTAGAGAGAGCATAGCTTATTATTGAAACTGGTTAAAAAGAAAACATCTCTACCACCATTATTGACAATCAAATCCTTTCAGAGATGAAGCATGGCTAGATGAAAGACTGCAGAGGGATTTAGGAATGTACTGAATGATTTTTAGTAAGGTGACCTGGAGGACGGTGCCATTGAGGACCCGGAGCTGGAAGTGATCAAAGCTTGAGTCAGAGAGATGGAGGAAGAAGCCGAGAAGCTAAAGGAGCTACAGAATGAGGTAGAGAAACAGATGAATATGAGTCCACCTCCAGGCAATGCTGGCCCAGTGAATATGTCCATTGAAGAGAAGATGGAGGCTGATGCCCGTT
>NW_021856211.1:0-2028 GCF_006229205.1 Suricata suricatta
GCCCCCCGCGCCAGCGCCCCTCGCCCATGCTAATCAGCCTGGCAGCGCGTCTGGGCGGGCGGCCCGGCCGGGGGCCCCCCGTGCTCCCCGCTAGGAGGCCCCCAGCCTTCCCCTGCTGCCAGGAGGTCCCCGAGTCCCCGGCCAGGGCCCCTCCCACGCCCACCCCGCTGCCAGGTGCCTTCCACCCCTCCTGCCAGGAGCCCTCCACGCCTCCCGCCTCCGGCGCCTCCTCTCCAGCTGCCAGGCCCCGGCCCCGTGAGAGCGGCGGGGCCCCGGGGCGGCCGCGACCGGCCGTAGAGCCCGAGCCTGGGACCCCGTCGCGGCTGGGACGACCCTGTGGTGGGAGCAGGGCCGCCTCTCTGGGCCTCCGTTTCCCCAGAACGGTGGGTGAGGCTGCCCACGGCTGGTGGTCTCCGGAGGCCCATCAGGAGCGGGGCGTGTCTCCCAGCAGGCTGCGAGGAATGCCTTTCTAGAAAGCCTTCCCCGCGTCCAGCCTCCTCTGCAGCCTGGTGGCCTGGGGACATCCACCCTTCCTTCCCGAAGGCTGGGGCAGCCGACTGCGGAGACTGCGGACATGTCCCAGGACTGGGCGTCCCAGCCTGTGGTGGTGCGGAGCTGCGGTCCTGGGCGCCGCTGTCCCAGCGCGACACCGTCCCCAGTCCCCGCCGAGGTGCTCCTCACACACGGTTCCATTGTGCCCCACTCGGCTGGCAGCTTCCTGTGGGCAGGACTGCTCAGGCCCCACGGCTCAGTAGCACCTAGGACACATTTACTGACTATGATGAGATGAATGAAGGCCACCCACGGGTCACACTGTGCCGTGGTGGAAGGGGACGCGCAGTGGCACTTGGTACTTCCCGTACTTGGGAAGAGACACAGAGCCTTGCCACACAGGTGGAAGCAGGCCCCTCTTGGGCCACTGTCTCCCAGGAGTGTCCCCACCCTCTGACCCTCTGGGGAGGCTCTGACCACCTGTCAGGAGGTGGAGAGCTTGAGGCTGCCAAGGACCCTCCTCTTTCTAGAACTTCTGTGCTCAGAGCACCTGTGTGAAGCCGGCCATCCAGCAGGCGCCAGAGGAGGACTGAAGGTTTCAGGGCGCGGGGGGCACTGTGCACGGGGGTGTGTTGCCGTGGGGACTCGTTCCCAGTCCACCCGAGCCATCCCAGGCCCGGGAAGGAGGCACTGGGTGTGTGTTGGTGGCATAGGGCACCCGGGAGGGGACTCCCAACACCGTACAGACCTGCAGGTGGCGGAGAGTCTGGCCTTTGGAGTCAGATAGACCCAGATTCAAATCTCTTCCCCACCACGCGCTCACTCTGAGCCGCTGGTGGGTCCCTCTGTCCCTTTGAGCCTTATCTGTGAAAGGCTCCCTGCTTTGAGAATTACTTAGGACCCTGATGTCACACTCCCTCGTCCCCGGTCTCCCTAGCTTCCGTTTCCAGTGTGTCCCTGACCCTGTCCCTGCTCCACATATCCCACTATGGTGTTTTTCTACCATCCCAGCACGTGACGCACCCCTGCAAGGAACACCCTCTCCAGCCTCTCTCTTCTCTGTCCACCCCTTGCCATCTAGCACAACCTGCATGGTTCGGTTCAGACACCACCTCCTCCGGGAGTTGCCCCCCCATCCTTTCCTCCTCCCCCCACTCCACCCCTACCTACACCTTCCATGCCATGCTGAGCAATTTGACTCCCAACCTGAAGGCAATAGGGAGCCACTGCAGGTTTTAAGCATGGAGTAGCAACCTGCTTACTCTCCCCAGTGGCCTGAGCAGGGAATGTGCAGAAAAGTGTTCTTAGAAAGACTGGCAGCAGGCCCTGGGCTGGGCGCCTCCCTGCCCGCCTGTCCTGGGAATTGTTCAGCAAAAGTGAAAAGGCAGTGGCTTTCCTGCCACACCCGGTCTCCTGCTGGGCAGAACCAAGACCTCTGTGGGTGAAAAACCCACCTGCACGCACCCCTATGCTGCCGATGCTAGAAGATTCCACTCACGCTTCCGGGAGGGCTAATTGGTAGTATGGGCAGAGCCT
>NW_021856212.1:0-1028 GCF_006229205.1 Suricata suricatta
TATCTCCTAAATAAGCCTTTGAATATTTCTTTCTTAGAGAAAATATACTGGAGTCACTTTTACCAGGAAATCCACAAGCAATTCACTGCTGCACAGTTATGGATCAATAGATAGACTATGTTCTGGTCAGAAAGTTGGGGTTTTAGACATCAAAGAAGATCCCTCCTCATTAAGTGAAGATGAATGGCATTTTCTGCATTTGCAAGAGTATAGATCAGCATCCTGAAAGAACTTGCATACATCCAGCCCTCATCCTGATTAGTCATGGCACTTAAAAATCTGAGAGAGACAAGCATCCTTTGTGGACTTTTACGTTATAGCTCTGTCTGTTAGACTTAGCTACAACTGTATTGGCTTTGAGATATATAAACCCAATTTAAGTGTGTCCGGCTTTGAAAGCAGAGGGGAGATAAGGCCTCTGAGAGCAGCTCTCTCATTTTATGCTCTTTACCAAACCACTTGACTTTTTGCCACCTCATTCCTGGCAGTTGGATCTTGGGTCACGTGGGCGGGTGACCTACAATGAGGTTAAAAACCCCAGCAAGAGTTGGAAAGCAAGCTAATTAAGACACAAAAATCACATGGACCCAGGCATGTGTATATACTCAGGGCTCATTTCTCCAGAGATGTGTTTTGGGAGTCAGAAGTTCTGGATAGGGCATTTGAGGTGACCAGCTCCGTGTCCCCGTCCATTTCCATTTTCTACAAAAGAACCCTGAGAAGTGCTTCTACTCAAAAGCAGAAAATGAGTGAGCTATTTTGGTGACATCCCCTACAACCAAATGCCTCTTAGATCCTCAGATATCTGACCATACCAGAAGTCTTCTCTTTGACTTCCCGCCAAGTGTAACAATAGCTTTACAGAGTTTTTTCCTCAGGGAGATGCACCCCAAAACAAGCATCTGTCATTTCCTGAGCACCTCTTGCCTAAGCAGCCTATCTTAGCTATCTTAGAAGCTCCGTATCTTCTACTACAGTCAGTAACTGACCACATGAGATAGAGAAATGGAGGACCTCCTGTTGTCCCC
>NW_021856213.1:0-1027 GCF_006229205.1 Suricata suricatta
GCCACTTTTAAACGACTAGTATGATACACACATTGTTAATAGTTTCAGTGAAAAAGGGGCTAGAGCTTATTCTTTCCTCTAACAATTCCAGCTTTAGAAGAACACAAGTATTAACTCATTTAAACACATGACCTCGGGACGCCTGGGTGGCTCAGTCAGTTAAGCGTCCAGCTTCAGCTCAGGTCATGATCTCACAGTTCGTGGGTTCGAGCCCTGCATCAGGCTCTGTGCTGGCAGCTAGCTCAGAGCCTGGAGCCTGCTTCCGATTCTGTGTCTCCCTCCCTCTCTGACCCTCCCCTGCTCGCACTGTCTCTCTCTGCCTCTCAAAAATAAATAAAAAACATTAAAAAAAATATTTTTTAAACACATGACCTCATCTTAATGTTCCATGAGTAGTTTTTTTTTGTTTTAACTGTGGAATAGAATTCATGTTTGCATTTTTAACATCAAACAAACTGTTGGTAACCTGTGTCCTGTAATGTTCACTTGAGAATGTCACCTGCAAGTCTAACGTTGGGCTTCCTCTTCCAACAGTGACACTGAGCCAATACCAATTCTGATGTCATCTTTGCTTGACCTGTGCTCTCAACAAAAGGAAAAGGACCACAGACATCAAAATCTCAGAATGCTTGGTAGAGGCTTGAGACGGGCTAGCCCCATATCTATAGCTGGCTGGATCCCCTCCCCAACACAGTTGGCCTCCAGACACCCGAAAGAGGCAGGAGGTCACAAGAGATTCTAATTCCAAGGCTTAACTCCTGCTCCTCAAAAATTATTCCTAAGGGTAAACTAAATAGCCTTTGCTACAAAGCTGTTATAATAAGCCTATTTTTTCAAAATATACATGAAACAAGAACCTTTTCAGAAGTGGAAAAAACATTCAAAACTTATATTTCCTAATTTTTTTTAAAGCATGGACATAGGCTTCTATGAGAGGTCCTTGTTAGACATGCCATTTGTCACTTGCAATTCTACAAGGGACAATAACATTGAAAATACCATGTTTTGTAAAACGTCCGAATATCAG
>NW_021856214.1:0-1027 GCF_006229205.1 Suricata suricatta
CCCCCCCCCCCACTCTCTCTCAATAAAACAAAACAAAACACCTGGTGTGGTTTCTTGACCCTGAAGGATAAACTCACCCTGATATCCAAAAGGACACTGGAATCATTCACGGGTGGGTAACCTAGAAAAAACAGTTTTGTCCTGGAAATATTTGGCCAATATCTAGGTAACATGGCCACAGGCAGTTTGATATTTCTAAGTGAAGCCCAAGGAGGAGGTAAAGGGTTTAAGATTATTTTTCTTTCCCATTATGTTTATTAACATTTCCTTTTATTTATCAACTTAATAGTCTCTGGAACTTCTGATTCCAGCAACACACCTCGGAAAAAATTATGCTCCTATAAAATACTTATCTGTATTTTTAAATGCATAGTTCTGCTTTCCGAAAGTTATATAAATACATATATAGTCAAGAGCTAAAAAGGGGAGAGAGAGGGACAAAAAACTTGAGAGACTACTGAATGCTGAAAATGAATGGAGAGTTGAAGGGGGAGGGGGAAGGGAAAGAGGTGGTGGTGATGGAGGAGGGCACTTGTGGGAAAGAGCACTGGGTGTTGTATGAAAACCAATTTGACAATAAACTATTAAAAAAAAAAAAAGAGCAAACACTAAAGCTGTTGTTGGAAGCAGAAAGGTAAGCCCAGCTGCCCTTCCGTTCTGCCTCCACTCGGCATCTGCAGGCTACCCCGCCCAGGAGGCCCGCAGAAGGGAGAATGTGGGGTTTGGGACCTTGGCGAAAACCTAGACTCCCGAAGGGCCGCTCTTGTATCAAAAGAAGGCGCCGGCTGAGACTCGTCTGTGGCGCGTGTGTGTCCTGGCCGCAGCCCCGAGCGGCGGCAGTGCACCGGACACCCTGCATCCCGCCCGGCCCTCACGGAAGTCTGGCTGTGAAGTTCCACCACTGGTGCCCCGGGCTGGGGGGCTCCTAGGGCAGGAATTTAACACGTCCTGGTGGTCGGCTGCCCCGGGCCTTCTCCAGAGGACGCAAACACTCCAGAAGAATGTGCGCACAGGCCGGCTGCTCAGG
>NW_021856215.1:0-1027 GCF_006229205.1 Suricata suricatta
CAGGAATGCCAAATGGACATCTATTCTAGAAAATGAGTGGCAGTTGATTATAAAGTATACGTTTACCATTTGTATTTACCTGAAAGTCCCACTCTTGGGTATTTATCATAGAGAAATAAACATTTGTGTTTATGCACACACACACACACACACACACACACACACACACACACACAGAATATAGACAAAATATTCAGGTTGGTTTGGTTTAAAAGAGCTAAAAAGTGGAAATAACATGATGGCTGTCCATCTAGGCAATAAAGAAGAAACTTCACTACCTCATACTTTAGAACACTACTCAACAATAAAAATGGACAGACTATATTAATGCATCCAACAACATGGTAGATGTCAAGTACTTGATGCCAAGTGAAAGGAGCCAGACTAAAAAGATTTTACCGTCTGATTATATTTTTATGACTTTCAGAAATATTGAAAATTATAGAGACAGAGGAAGATTGCCAGGTGATACCATTGGTGGGAACTCCCAACTGCAAAAAGGCAACAGGTAAGAATTTTGGAGACTGCTGAAACTGTGCCTTTATTGTGTCTGTGGTAATACAACTCCATGAATTAGTCAAATCTCATGGAACTTACACAGAAAAGAATGAATTTTACCATGTCTGTAAATTTAAAATCACTGTGTTTAATCTAAAAATACATCCTGTAATGTTGTCAATAACAAAGGCATCACTAAGATGCTATGTAGTCCACTTCCTTGATTTAGTCTAAAGATCATATTTTATCCCCATTTTACAAGCAATCTCCCATGGCAACAACATTTAAAAAACTCCCTTCCAATGCCACTCTGTATATTTGAAAATATCTTCAGATACTGGAAGGAGGTCTTTCTTGCTCCCCAGAAGGGACTCGTGTTTGTCATGGACATTCTCAGGTACTCAGTCAACAGAGCCTGTAGAAAGGGACACACAGACAACGGTGAATGATAGAACAGAAGACACGTGGCTTATAAGTCACAAATTTTAGAAGTGAAGTTTCCGTAGTGTAGTAGTTACCATGTTCGTCT
>NW_021856216.1:0-1027 GCF_006229205.1 Suricata suricatta
GCCCCCAGCTTCCACGGGAGAAGGCCGTGGGCCTCGGGAGCTCATTTTCCAAAATGGGAAAGGCAAGACCGTCGGGGTCATGCTTCGCTCTCCTACGAATCTTCCAAATACTGGGTGTTGGTGAATATAAAAGACAAGGAAAGAAACCAAAGTGACCTTTTCGGGTGCACGCTGGGGTTCCCAGAGTCTCGTCCACATGTGACCTGGTGAGGCAGCGAGACTGGCATCGCCCCGGGAGACAGGACCCCGAAGACTCAGGGGTGGGACGCGGCAAAGCCACGGCCAATCCGAATGCCACTTAGGACCCACGCGGAGCTCTAGGGGGAAGCCGTGTGGCCCCGCGAACGTACCCATCCACTGGGCGTTCTGTGTGAAATTCGCTCAGACATGTCACGCCTGACTCTCGAAGCCTTCGGGACGCTGTCCTCTGTGCCCTTTCCTTCGTCCTGACAACCGTCATTTGGACACGGAGCAGCTGTGAGTGGGTGTAAGTGGACGGGACTCGGCCAGGCTGATCGATGGGCCAAATTATCCACAGCTGGCCTCCCCGCATCGGGGCCTTTGACGGTTGTCTGCCCACAGAGCATGGGGCTCCTGCTGGAGGGGACACCCCGAGGCGTCAGCCCGGGGCCCGGGTGGAGCTGGCACTGGGAGACGGCCCTCTTCCTCAGGGGCCGGTCGCCCGACACACCATGTCACTCAAGCAAAGGACGGGTTCTCAGGAGTTTCCGACTCAGCCGGCTGAGCTCTTTCCCGGGTCCTGGTCCCTCGCCTGGTGCGGGGTCCCACGTGCCCCAGGGACAGGGCTGCCCTGAGGATGCGAGGGAGGGGCCGGGAGCGCCCAGTGGGCGGGCGGCCTTCCCTCTGGCTTCGAGCGTGAGTCCGGACAGACTTGCTTCAAAAGCCCAAGAGATTTTGGGGTGCAGACGCGTCACTGCCTGTGCGCAGGGCAGGCGGCTCAGGTGGACGCAGAGTCACGTGTCTCGCACGAGGGAAGGTGTGCAGCCACCTTGAGCCTCGCCACGCC
>NW_021856217.1:0-1027 GCF_006229205.1 Suricata suricatta
CCAGTTCTGGGTTCTCTATTCTATTCCATTGGTCTATGTGTCTGTTTTTGTGCCAATATCATACTGTCTTGATGATGACAGCTTTGTAGTAGAGGCTAAAGTCTGGGATTGTGATGCCTCCCGTTTTGGTTTTCTTCTTCAATATGACTTTGGCTATTCGGGGTCTTTTGTGGTTCCATATGAATTTGAGAATGGTTTGTTCTAGCTTTGAGAAGAATGTTGGTGCAACCTTGATGGGAATTACATTGAATGTGTAGATTTCTTTCGGTAGTAATGACATTTTCACAATGTTTATTCTTCCAATCCATGAACAGGGCATGTTTTTCCATCTCTTGGTGTCTTCTTCAGTCTCTTTCATAAGTTTTCTATAGTTTTCATCATATAGGTCTTTTACATCCTTGGTTAGGTTTACTCCTAGGTATTTTATGGTTTTTCGTGCAATCGTGAATGGGAACAGTACGGCCAATTAATTTTTGACAAAGCAGGAAAGAGTATCCGATGGAAAAAAGACTGCCTCTTTAGCAGGTGGTGCTGGGAGAACTGGACAGCAACATGCAGAAGAATAAAACTAGACCACACTCTTACACCATTCACAAATATAAACTCAAAATGGATGAAGGACCTGAATGTGAGACAGGAAACCATCAAAATCCTCGAGGAGAAAGTAGGAAATAACCTCCTTGACCTCAACTGCCACAATTTCCTACTCAACACATCCCCAAAGGCAAGGGAAATGAAAGCAAAACTGAACTCTTGGTACCTCATCAAGATAAAAAAGCTTCTGCACTGCAAAGGAAACAATCAAGAAAACTAGTAGGCAACTGACAGAATGGGAAAAGATAGTTGCAAATGACATATCAAATAAAGGGCTAGTATCCAAAATCTATAAGAAACTCACCAAACTCCACACCCAAAAAAACAAATAACCCAGTGAAGAAATGGGCAGAAGACATGAACAGACACTTCTCCAAAGAGGACATCCAGATGGCCTACAGGCACATGAAATGATGCTCAACATCACTCATCA
>NW_021856218.1:0-1027 GCF_006229205.1 Suricata suricatta
GGGGCAGCTTCGGTGATCCGGGCACCAGTGGCCTGTGTTGGGGCTCCTGACCTTGCAGAAAGGAACAAGAATCAGCAAAGTTCTGCTTAAGCCTGAGCAGCAGGGCAGGAAAAGGGAAGGAAATGATGCTGCCCTGAGCACAAGGTGGGGGGCCAAGCCTGGGGGCCCCAACGGTCCCTTCTCACCACGCAAAGGTCTCTGCCATCACCCCATTTCATGGGTGGGAAAATCGAGGCTCCGGTGCAGGGAGCTGCTCCAGAGCCCTACATCCCTTGCACCCCACGGCCCTGTCTTCGGGCACGAGGGAAGGAAGGACTGGTCTTCCGGCTCTCCCGGCGCGGTGCTTTCCGGGCCGATCTGCAGCCGGGCCATGTGCAGATGTCACGTTGGTCATCGTGACCCTAGGGGACTCACAGAGCTGCTCCTGCCCAAAAGCCCCTTCACGCCCCTGTGGCCACACCAGATGTGCAGTGACCAAGTTTTGAAATCACTGTGGGTTTTTTTTCTCACATTAAAAATTCTATGTAATTATTGCAAAGAAATGTTTTTAAATAGGCACAAACGAAGGCAGAACCGCCGGGACCCCCCGTCCCCGCTGCCCAAACGCTCTGCCCGTGCTGCTCACTGGCGTGTTCTTACTGAGCAGCTACTCTGTGCCGGAGGGTGGGGGCGGGACGAAGCAAACAGAGTGCTGACAGGGGGCTGACTCGGTGCTGAAACATGTCTCCGCTACTCACCGGCTCCGACTGCACCGTCTACACCGGGGTATCTCCAGACCACAGGCTTCCGGCACCTGCCACGCATGCCATTTACACGGGTGGGGGGGCGCTCCCGCGCAGCCGAGCTCCCTGCCAGCCCCACCCGCCCAGCCGCAGGGTGAGTCCGTGGTGGTCTCTGCAGACCCGGGGTCCCCCGGGGACCCAGAATGGGGAGGGGCATTAAGGGGCAGCAAGTGCGCTTGGCGAGGGGCTGGCCCTCAGCTCACAGCAGCCTGTCGGGGGAGGTGTTCTGTCCTTCACTTGGACGC
>NW_021856219.1:0-1027 GCF_006229205.1 Suricata suricatta
TATGTCTGTGTGCTTCCCGTCAGAAATTTATTTCAGATTCTCATGTTCGGTGATCACCGGATGATGAATGTGCTCACGCGTATGCACGTCGTTTCTCCTTCTGAGTTGTTTCCCAAAGATAAAGTCTGAGACTTGGGATCCGGTAGAACGGACACTCTGGTCCCTCTCAACAGGTCTGTAAGGGTTCACCTTCCAGAAGGGGTCGGCCACTGCGCTGTGCGCCGGCTGCAGCACACCGCACAGATCGCCCCGCAGGTCCCTCAGGACGGGCGCTCTGGTTTAATCCCGGGGGAAAAACTGCCCAGTCCGCCCTGCAGCAAAGGCGGAGCTAGTGAAAGATAGGCAAAGTTTATTGAGCCATCTGCAAAGCTTCTTAAGAGGAGATAGATGACTGGAAATAAGCCCCCTTTTGCCTGTTTCTTGCCTGGATGGTGGGATGTCCAGCAGCCATGTTGGGCCATGAGGCTACTCGGAGGCTGGAAATTCCACATTATATAAGACAGAGAAGAAAAATCCCCAGCAACAGAGTGAAGGAGTCATGCTGGCCTTGGATTTCTTAATTCCAGGCTTGTTTCCTTTAGAGGAAAATCCTGTATTACTTAAGTCTTTGAACTTTATTTCTTTTTTTTTTAATTTTTTAAATGTTTATTTATTTTTGAGAAAGACAGAGCATGAGTAGGGGAGGGACAGAGAGAGAGGGAGACACAGAATCCGAAGCAGGCTCCAGGCTCTCAGCTGTCAGCACGGAGCTTGATGTGGGGCTCGAACCCACGGACCGCAAGATCATGACCTAAGTCAGATGCTTGACTCACTGACGGAGACACCGGAGACACCGAGTGCCCAGGTCTTTGAACTTCAGATCTGTTACTAGCGCCTGAGCTACGTAACCTCTTCAGAACATGACAGGCATTGGTTTCAGCACATCAAAGTTTTAGACATTATTTATAGGTATCAAGTGGGACTTAATCATCGCTTACTGGTGCCTTGTCGGGGGAACTTCACAGCAGAGGGAGCAGCACAAGCCGAG
>NW_021856220.1:0-1027 GCF_006229205.1 Suricata suricatta
CCAGGAATTTCCCTCGCAGAATTTCTCCTACAGGTGTTACTGACACATGCGTAACAATCCATGTTCAAGAATGTCTATTAGAGCAGAGTTCAGAATACTGAAATCTAAAAACAACCTGACCTACTGATAATCAGTGAAAATGTAGCTAAATAAGTTATGAAAAAAATATATATTAGGATATTCTAAAAAGCAGCATTGTAAAAATAATAAAGTATATTCATATATGCTAATATGAAAAAGTCTGCAAGATACATTGTAAGGTGAAAACGACAACTTGAAATCCAATCTGTAAAATGTGATCCCCTTTTTAAAAAGCTCTGTGAGTATGTGTGAGTATGTGTGTGTCATTTCTGGATAGACGCTGAAAAATCTGTTAGTGGTGGTGACGACCGAGCAGCCAGTGGGGGGCGCCTGGGTGGCTCTGTCCGCTAAGTGTGGGACTTTGGCTCAGGTCATGCTCTCTCTCATGGCTTGTGAGTTGGAGCCCCGCATCGGGCTCTGTGCTGACAGCTCAGAGCCTGGGTCTTGCATCAGATTGTGTCTCCCTCTCTCTGCCCCTCCCCTGCCTGTGCTCTGTCTCTCTCTCCTTCTCAAAAATAAATGAACATTAAAAAAAAGTTTTTCAGAAAAAAAAAGAACAGTCAGTAGACTTTTATACTTCATTTTATACCCTTCTAAACTGTAAATTTTTAAATAAAAAGTTATTATGAGTTTTACATTTTAAAACCATATATTTAGGGATGAGGTTCCTGACTGCCTCAGTTAGTAGAACATGCAACTCATGATCTCAGTGTTGTGAGTTGAAGCCCCACATTGGGTGTAGAGAGTACTTTTAAAAATAACATCTTTTAAGAAAAAACCCAACATACATTTCAACTGAAGCTCAGCATTTTGAGCAAAAAAATGGGGTAGGAGTAGCATCACAGTTCTGAGGTCATCCTTAGAATCTAGGATCAGGATGCATGAGAGAGAGCACCAATCAATCTCCCCTTCCTGTAACGTCGACTCCCTTCTCTCTGCTGCCCCT
>NW_021856221.1:0-1027 GCF_006229205.1 Suricata suricatta
CATCCACCTAAAGGAGTGTCTGGTCCCCTGCCTCTATGTGCTCTTTGTTATCATTCTGATTTATCTTCTTCATGATCCTTGCTTATACTTCATAGTACTTCATAGTACCTTGCTTCTTGTTATTTATTGGAAGTTCTCAGCTACAGTGAGTAATGTTATCCATTTAATTATCTGTTTTGTCATCACTATGTCCTCAGTGCCTATAATGGTGCCTGGCACCAAGAAGGTGTGTGATAAAGAAGTATTGAATGAATATTTATTCTAAGTTGCTGTTGGGGCCAAGGTCACAGAGAAAAGATGTAGAACTGGTACAAAATTAGAAGAGAGGGAACCTCTCCCAGGCTGATGATATTGGATAATTCTTTACATGACACACTATTGTGTACCACAAGGGCAAAATATTTCCCTGTCCTATCTGATGTCACCACTTTTAAAGGAAAATGGGAGACTAATTAAAATTGTTATGCCTGAAAAGACTTGGAGAAAAATCATTTTTAAATGACAATTTTTTTAAATTTATTTATTTATTTTATTTTTGAGAGAGGGAGCACAAGCAGGAGAGGGCTAGTGAGAAGGAGAGACAGAATCTCCAGCAAGCTCCATGCTATCAGTGCAAAGCCTGATGCAGGGCTTGAACTCATGAACTGTGAGGTCATGACCTGAGCTGAGATCAAGCTTCCAATTCTTCACCAACTGGGCCACCCAGGTGTCCCAAAATAACAATTTTTACAAAGAGGAGAGGGGCACCTGCATGGCTCAGTCAGTTGAGCATCCAACTCTTGATTTCAGCTCAGGTCGTGATCCCAAGGTCGTGGGATCAAGCCTCTTGTTAGGCTCTGCACCGAGTGTGGAGCCTGCTTGGGAGTCTCTCTCTCCCTCTGCCCCTCTCCCTGACTCCCACGCTATCTCTCTAATCAATCAGTCAATCAATCAATAAATAGAAAAGACAATGAGGAGGAGATGGTATTACTGAAATGGTTGAAGAGTTGACATATGTACTTTAAAAAGAGTATAAATGATTTTTTCT
>NW_021856222.1:0-2313 GCF_006229205.1 Suricata suricatta
ATTTGTGCATTACACACAGCAGGGTAAGTGAATGAAAACACCCCACTCTGGAAGATGAGGGTCCTGACAAGCGTACACATCTGCTCAAAGCCCCTGCTGATCCTTTGGTATCAAGGCAGAAAGCTTTTTTCTCTGCTGGAGCCTTGCTGGGCAATTACTACACAGACCACTTACACCACCGGGCTGCTGCTGTTCTGAGTCAGTAATTAGCCTCCTAGATGTTTGGTCTTGAAAAAAAAAAAGTGGCTTGTTCAGCCGGGACAGGTTAGCAGGCAGTCTTTCAAACACAACCATCTTCATGGGTACTCAGGCATCAGAGTCCTTGCATGGAAAGAAACAAATGCCTCGGCTGAAAAGAAAACCGTTCCTTTTTAGGACCAACAAGAGGAAGCGAAGTTGCAGCCCAGCCCTGGTCAATCTCCAACTCCGCAAATGTCTTTCACTCAAGGGCACTTAAAGGCATTTGGCAAGATCTAGATTTTACAATTCTAGTATCGTTACCAGGATTTTTGTTGCAATTTGCTTAACTTCTCTGCTTCAATTTCTTCATTTGTAAAATGGAGTTCATTGCAGTTGCGTGGCTGGCTTGTAAAGCTTAACCAGGTTTGCATAAATCAAGTGGCGCAACCTCTGCACTCAGTAAATGCTTTACATGTGTTATGTAAGTCAGCTCTTTTTAATTATTATTATTACTTTTATTTTATTTTATGTTATTAAGCCTTGGGATACCTGAAAAGGACTTTGCAAGGTACTTCTAAGATTTCGTCTTACCCTAGGCATTGTTACTTCCTCTTGGTGTCCCCCTTTCTCCTTAAATCAGTTAGAAATATGTGTTCTTTTTGTTTAAAATTTTTTGTAGATATTTTCAGATTCCATCTCTCTCTCTTTGGCTCCCTCCTTTTTTTGTCTTTCGCACAAGGTACTATTCTGAACCAAACACTGAGTATATAGGTCTGACCAAACACTGCTGTGTATAGTGGAAAGACAGGGAAAGAGTCCCGTGGCATATGATGTGTCCCATTACCGGAGGCGTGTGCAGAAATGGCACGGTGCTGTTTCTTGCAGGATGAGCTGTCTTGGGCCGAATGAAGTGGGGGCTGCTGGGAGGGAGGCTGTGATGTGTGATGGCAGAAGGAGGAGCATGAACGAAGACCGGAGTCGCGAAAAGAGACTGCACTTTCTTTTGGGGTTCTGTTTGGTTCCTAAATTGTCACTGGCTGGCTACGGCCTGTGAGATAAAGCACCACACTGAAAACCTCCCTCAATCTGCCTTAAGTCAGTCTGGCCAGTCCTTTCCCACCTCCTCCTCCTGTCAGTCCTTCTCTGTCCCCTGAAGGTCCCCTTACTTTCCCATCTCGGATTTCATGCATTTGGTTCTCTGTGTCTGGAACGGCCCTCTGCCCCATATCAAAGTCCTCCCCAGCCTCCACCAGCTCCCAGGTGTCCTCCCCGGCCAACCGTTCCTCAAGACCCCCATCTGCAGGCACCTATTCCCTTCTCTCAGGTCCCCAGCACAGTTTGCTTATTTCTTTACTGTCGCATTCACCACATTCTGCTCTTATTTGCTTCACTTGAACCTTAGTATCTGTCCTACAAGATTGTAAACTTCACCTCGTTAATTTCTCAAAGATTTCCTATAGTATCCAGTAGGATGCTAGGTATACATTAGACAATCAAAAAGGCTTGTTACTAATTATAGCTGTATATCCAAAATTCATGCTTGTTTTGTGTTAAGCAATATTCTAAGCACATTGCAGGTATCACCTCATTCAATTCTGACACAACTTTGTTGTGTAGTGTAAAAAGAATGTTTCTTTGCCCAAGGAGAGGGATAGTCTTTTTCCTTGGCCCAGGGAGGGGATGTCTTAAAGCCTTGGAATAGCTTGCCTGATATGAGCATCTTTGTTTACCTGGTGACTTTGGGGCCATGTCAAAAAATCTAAGGATGAGATTTATGGTAATGGCTTTGAGTCATGTGGATATAGGCGTGGCCTCAGAGGGCCCGGATCCTGAGGTCAGCCCTGTGGAGCCTCGATAAGGACTCTGGGCCCCAAGGCTCAGGTGAGCTGCCCTGGCCAGAAGGACCTCCTGCATACTGCCACCCACTGACTCCAGGAAAGCAGTGCTGTCCACAGCTCCAGGACATGGGCCAAGCGGGAGCTCCGTGTTCGGAATTGTCCTGGACCCTGCCTTGTGCACCTCTTCACTTGGCCAATGTTAACTTGTCGCCCCGAACTGTAATAAACCGTAACTGTGAGTGTAACCATTTCCAGTGAGTTGTCAGTCCTTCTAGCAAATTATCTAGTAAAACTA
>NW_021856222.1:2413-3705 GCF_006229205.1 Suricata suricatta
TCATGTTTTTTGCCTTATGTTTCCGCAGCCTGAGCTTTAAGAATGGCCATGTTGTAGAATTTGTTGTCTATTTTACAGCACCCAGTAATAGTGCTAGAAAGTCTACTTGGAAAAGATACTCCAGCCTTCAGCATAACAGTTAAGTCAGAACAGATTTTTTAAAGTTCTGAAAATGAAAGTCAATATGATAAAAGGAGTAACACTAAATCCGTTTAACTGACATAATCTCTGCTAATATACAGAATAAAATCTAAAAGGCTTTGCTTTTTATATTTATATATTAATTTCTAAAAGCTGTATTTTCTAGACCTACTGAGTGAATGTTAGTGAAACTATTATTCCAACAATGGAGATGAATAGATTTTTAGGCTGTTAATGCTAGAAAGGATTCAGACATTATCTTTCGTTCATCCTCCTCCTTTATGATGAAGAACTAGGTCCAGTGTTTATCAGCTGACACATCTTATCACAGTTATCGCCGGGACGGATTCCAGCACCCATACTTCTTGGTTCCAGGCCAGTGTTCTTTCTATTAGACCATACTATCTCTTCTGGTAAAGTAGGCACTAACGAAATGATTGTTATACGTAAAGAAAACTAATACTATTTTACTAATTATTGGTATGAAATATTAGGAATTACAAAATCAAATTTTGGTTAAACAACACATATCCTTCTATGGTTCTATATGTTCAGACTACAGGAGTGAGGGGAAAGAGAAAACTCCAGTGAGAACATGAATTATATTAATACTAATTTTAGAATACTTTCATTCATTCATTTATTTATTTATATGGGCATGGAACACCAATGAAAACACCTGGCCAGAGAAATCAATTTAGGAGTTCTAAATTATACCTAAAACCAAAGAAAAGAATGGGCTCAATATGAAGAGGAGGTGCAATGGGAACTTACAAGATTGTCAGAGACATGAAACATGTACAGTATTCTCAAATACATACGTTATTTTTAAACATATTTTGGAAGTAGAGTTATAAAGAGTGGCCAAACAAAAGCCGTTAAATCCCCAATGGAAAGCCACAACATAATTACAAGATACTAAAAGAAAGTCAACTACTATTTTTGGTTTGTTGTCATGCTAGATTATTATCTCTAAAGAGTTTCGTCACTGCTAGTATCTCTTCCCACCAGCATTGTCAGTGTGGCACAAAGACCATTAGAGATGGTCATTTAAAGGCTGCATTTGGGAGCGCCTGGGTGGCTCAGTCAGTTAAAGTGGCCTACTTTGGCTCAGGCCCTGATCTCACGGTTCGTGGGTTTGAGACCGGCAA
>NW_021856223.1:0-2027 GCF_006229205.1 Suricata suricatta
TAACAGGAGAAAGAAAGCCCAGGCGAACACCAGAGAAATCCAGGACTTCCATACACTGATGGCAGGATGCTTCCTCAATCACATAGGATGCACTTTTGCATCTGAATCATGAAATACTAAGATTTATGCAGGATACCTTGGGCTCAGGAGAGTCACAGTCCTCTTCAATTAGTTGGTTTCTATCCCTCTGCTTACACAGTCAAAATTAGGCTACATGACCAAGAGCAGTAGAAGAAACAGAGAGAACATAACAGAAATCAGGGGCAAACCATCTATCTGTTTTTTATAAGCAAAGCTAATAAACCAGTACAGACTGCCTACCCTGTCTCTCTTAGACCCTAGGCACAGGATTAGTAGTTAGTTGCTTTCATTCTGATTTGGCCAAGAATCTACACCTTGGCTCCAATCATCCCTGGAAATAAGCACAGGATTCAACAGGTCGGCTGCTACAGATATTTAAACATATAATCTACACTTCCTCAAATCAGAAGAGGACAGATAAGGGTAAAGTGCTAACACAATGATAGGGAAAACATCTTTTGGCTGCATTCCTACCCCTCATCCCTCCGTTCTCCCTATCCAAAAATTTGCCTTTAGCACTTTTGGGGCCAAGATGATGCCTGAAGTCTTCTTGGCCACTGGCTGCAGCTGACACTGGCACCTACCTTTCTTCCTGGGGCCAGACTTAGCTTCCACTACGTACATCCAACTAGTACATCCAACTCATCGCTGACCACTCTCGGCTCTGTTGCTGGAGGTAGTGGGTACTCTCTCCAACCTCAGACACTATGCTGCTCTCAAGCAAAAGAGGGAGCATCGCTGCTTTCTCACTGCCACGCATAAAACAATTTGATCTTCTGAAATGAAAGTTAATCAAGTTAAGGCCGGCTATTCTGGGCCTTGCCTGCTGATGTGAGATTGGCTACACATAAACTTTGGAGCTTCCAGTATAAATTATGTTCCACTGCTACATGGTAAACTTGCCAGTGGTTGAAGTGGAAAGGACTTTGAGTCAAAGTTAGAATATAAAGCAGACAGGGCAAATATTCAAGACTCAAGATATCTCAGTCTGTGAAGATTTGTTTGCGAGGCCCTTTCCTAAGGGCTGTGGATGGACTCAAATCCACTAAAATTGATGCTTCTCTAAAAGATAGATGTACTGTCCTATAAACTGTGTTTATTAAGGTACACAGCAACTAGGATTCAGATGAAAAGTTAGCAATTAAAGTCTTGACTTGAAAAACCACTAAAGCATGCCATTGTCTGACCACAAATAGAATAATGCTTGGAAACTCATAAGTAAGCAGCTGAGTTTTTATTATTATATAGTCAAGAGTTATTAAATTGATGCTGGGAATCATCCTAGTGCCAAGAGCAAACTGGGTGGGTTTTTTTCCATTCTATTGGGAAATAATTGACATACATTGCTGTAAAGTTTAAGGTGTACCACATAAAGGTTTCATTTATATATATTGTAAAATGATTAGCACAATAATTTCACTAACATCCATATTTTCACTTAGATTAAATATAGAGAAAAAGAAGGAAGGTAGAATGAAGAAAAAAACTTTTCTCCTTGTGATGAGAACTCCTAGGATTTACTCTCCTAACGACTGGCCTATGCATTATACAGCAGCGTGTGTCACTGGTACAGGCGCCATGTTGTTAAAAGCCAACTCTAAATTGAATCGCAACTATGCTTGGGAACACAGGGAAGAAATAGGATATAGAACTGAGGAATGAAATTCAAGGAGGGCCCTAGAAGCTGGAGATGAGTAAATGTCATCCCCACCCCAAAGAAGCCTGGGTGCGGGCTAGAGACTCATGTTTCTGGTTGCCTCCCAGTGCAACATAGGCAGCCGTAAAGGGATAGTCAGATCACCTAATGATTTACACTCACCCTCTGACTAACTGTGAGCCCCAGAAGGCATGCCCTAAATCTAAGTGCTGAAGGGTAAGAGATGTATATCTTGTAGTTGCTTTCCTCCTTATTCCCTTTTTGGCTAATAGTAAAGATCCTGGTCTTG
>NW_021856224.1:0-1027 GCF_006229205.1 Suricata suricatta
CCCCCCCCCCCCCCGCATCTACTAACCACCGCTCTATTTTCTATCTCTATTGATATGATTATTCTGGGCATTTCATATATACCTGGAATTATATAACATGTGAACTTTTGTATCTGCCTTTGTTTGTTGTTTGTTTAGCATAATGTTTTCCAGGTTTGTCCACGTTACAACATGCATCAGTATATTATCCCTTTATGTGGCTGAGTCATATTCCATTGTATACCGCAATTTTGTTTATCCATTTATGGACTTTGGGCTGTTTCTACTTTTTGGTTATCATGACTAATGCTGCTGTTTATCCCCATGTACACATTTTTGTAGAAACATGTTTTCACTTTTTTTGAGAGTATATGTAGGAGTGGAATCCTTGGGTCATATCATACGATGCTGTAGACTGAATTATGTCTCCCCCAGATTCATATGCTGAAGCCCTAACTCCCAGTATGACTGTATTTGGAGAGAGGGCCTTTAAGGAAGTAAGTAAGATTAATGAGATTATAAGGGTGGAGCTCTGGTCCTATAGGACTGGTGTTCTTACAGAAGAGAAAGAGAACCAGAGTTGTTCTGTTCTTTCTGTGCACACAAAAGTAAGGCCAAGAGAGGACACAGCAAGAAATGTTATCTGTAGGTCAAGAGGAGTACTATGAATACAAATGTGTAAGCATCTTGGGGCGCCTGAGTGGCTCAGTTGGTTAAGCGTCAGCTTGGGCTCAGGTTATAATCTCATGTCGTGTGGGTTTGATCCCAACATCAGGCTCTGTACTGACAGCTCGGAGCCTGGAGCCTGCTTTGGATTATCTGTCTCCCTCTCTTTCTACCCCTCCCCTGCTTGCTTGCTCTCTCTCTCTCAAATACATAGACATTAACGACATTAACATTTTAAAAAAATAGTTAAAAACCCCACAAATCTGTAAGCATCTTGATCCGGGATTTCTAGCCTCTAGAACTGAGACATACGGTGGCTTTTTATCTTCTTGAGGAACTAATGAACTTTTTGTGCGTCCGCCAAACTGTTTTCCAAAGCAGC
>NW_021856225.1:0-1027 GCF_006229205.1 Suricata suricatta
AAAAAAACTGCCTAAAACTAAGTACCCCTCAAGGGACTGATTAGACAATGTGTGTTAAAATTACGGAATAAAATGATTATTACACTATTGCAAACAATAAATCTGCTGGTTGTACTGAAAATTCCACTTAAAAAAACACACAACAAAGAAGCAATAGAAAGAAAGATATTTCTTCAATGACATCAAAACTAATTTCCGTCCCTGGACAACATGCTGCTTAAAGTCCAGTGATCCCTTTAGATAAAAATATTCAGACAATTCCGTTTCCAAAGTTGGTCTAAGGAGACAATATTTGCAAGCAAAAATGAAAATGTGAGTTCTAAAGGACCTCCAACATGGTCACCTAGAAAGCTTGTAGGAAAGCGGAGTTCTGAGCCTTTTCCCAAAATGTCATCGCGTGTGGCTCTGTGTGCACCTCAGCCTCCCGGGCGCACCTCAGCCTGCAAGATTGAGGACGGAGCAGTGAGGTCCCCGTGCAAAGGCCCTCTGGCTCCACATACCCGTGCACTTCCTCTGAGACTAATGTGTTTGTATGTGGGCGTGTGTGTGCACTTATTCTCTGAAAATGTGCTGTGTATACACTCCAAAAAGCAAATAATTTTATTCTTAATCTTTGTGAACTTTTAAATAACACAATGTTATCACTTTGTATTATTGCTTAATGTAAATAATGCATCATCATCGTGAGAGAGATGAGGATATAGGTAGGCACAGAGACACGATAGAGAGATACAGATACCAGCAACGATGATTTTCAGATTATAAACTTCCTGGAGGCAGATATTACTGCTGCCTCACCACCCCGTTCCCAACATCTAGCGAAGTGCCTGGCGCACGGCCAGGAGTCATTCGGTATCTTGTAGTGAAGAGCAAGGCGTCTAAGGCCGTGTTACACGTGTCAGTGGCTCTAACAGGGAGATTGAATCTAGGAGAACAACGTCTAGAAAACCGGCTATCCAGCGCCCTCCCAGGAGGCTTTGTGGGCTCCCCCCGGGTGGCCTGCGCGGCTGGGGACCGCGCCCCATTG
>NW_021856226.1:0-1027 GCF_006229205.1 Suricata suricatta
TAATAGTACCCAGCATCTTACAGGCTTCCTGGCCCATGGAGGACACTTGAATAGCCTTTCTTTTTTACTTTATTTATTTTTGAGAGAGAGAGAAACAGAGTGTGAGTGGGGAGATTCAGAGAGAGAGAGAGAGGGAGACACAGAATCTGAAGCAGACTCCAGGCTCTGGGTTGTCAGCACAGAGATAGACCTGGGGCTCAAACCCACAGACCATGAGTGAATGGAAATCCGATGCTTAACCTGCTGACCCACCCAGGCACCCCTCAAATTGCCTTTTTTTTCAAATTGCCTTTTAAAATGCAAAGTGCTTTGTAAACTTTAAAGAGATATAATGACAGTGCCTAGGGATATAATGGTAAATAAAAAAGAAACAGTCTCCAGAGAATTCTGCTTAAAATCAAGTAATTTATTATGTTTTTTTTAAACTTGATTAGTCATATAGTTTCATGAATTTTGGAACTCCACTTCTGTTCTCAACTTTCATACTTACTTAACAAATATCCTCACAGGCAAGAAATCATTGCATAAAAAATATTTTTTTCAAAATCAGAGAAAAATAATTTATTGCCAAGGCTAGAAAATAAGTATTTGATTGTCAGGTTTGACAAAACAATCTCAAGGGGGTAAACACACACACACACACACACACACACACATCAAAGGTAAACATGAAATAACAAAGCCAACTTTGTCATAGGATACCACAGTAAAGCCAAAGTCAGTGATGAGAGATTAATTGCTAGAATGTGTTGAACAGTATACCAAGTGCTCAGCTTCCAGACAGGTGAGCATTGAGAGCCATCTTGAGGCACTGGTGAAGTTCTAGTATTTGAAACTTATCTCATTTATTCTTTCTAGGCATTCACCAGTTTATGGCCAGATTGTTTCCAAATGGTGGTTTTAAAAATTGTTGTTTAAATAAGCAAACATCCCAACAAGGAAAACAAGTACTACAATGTAAAAATATTAGAAAAGAAAACCCTCTCACATGCATAAATGAAAGATTGCACACAAAGAACTCACATCT
>NW_021856227.1:0-1027 GCF_006229205.1 Suricata suricatta
ACTTTTCAGAAGAGAAAGTTGTCAGTGAGGATTGAAAGCGTTGAAAACACAAGTGCCGTCTTTGACCAGCAATTCCACTTTTAGGAATTTACTCTAACAAATGATCACAAAAGTGTAAAAAGATTTATCTCCAAGAACGTTCCTCACAGCGTTGTTTATAATAGAAAAATATTGGGAACCTAGTAGAGTCCGTGGGAGTGTGCAGGGCGTTGGGGAGGCACATCACTTCACGGCAGAAAGACGCAGCAGAAGACACGTGACACCCTTCGCGCTGAGCAGGCACAAGTGTGTGCCGCGTGTGCGCCCCGTGTGTGCCGTGGGGGCACGAGGGGACAGCGGGTGAACGGCGCTGCGTGTGGCGATAAAACGCACACGACACACACGCGTGACCCAAGTACCACGCCTTCACGTCCTGGAACGCCTATTTCCACTGAGTAGAACTGAGGGATTTTTCTGTTTTATTTTGGGGCTCCTCCTTCCTCACTTTCTATGATAAACAGGAGTAATGTTCAGTCCTTTAAACACAGACAGAACACCGTGGGTGAGCCTGGTGACTCAGCAAATGGGCCCTGCAGACCTGACACTCTCCTTCACGTCCGCCTTGAATGGGCCCCTTCTGGGGACACGGACACTTCATTGGTAAGAAAGGGGACCTCAGAGAAGGCAGGCCACCGGCTGGGCCCATTCGGGACGTCCGAACACAACTAGCGTCAGAGTCTCCACCACCTGACTCAACCAGACCCTCAGGAGACCCCTGCCCAGTCACTCCCCCCTGTGAAAGTCACAGGAGGAGGGGACTACTTGGTAGCACTGGTTTTAGTAAAATGATGGCCCTTCCTGGTCCACTCGCCCCTCAGCGCTACCGGACATGACAGGGACTGCCTTCCACCACCTCTAAGTCCCGCTGCTGTCCCCGAAGGTGTGTGTGCTTGCACGCTGTCACACTCCGTACAGGGGAGCTGCTCCTCGCTGCCGCCCCCCAGGAGCAGACGAGTGAAGCAATAACTTCAAACTTGTGCTTACCTCC
>NW_021856228.1:0-1027 GCF_006229205.1 Suricata suricatta
ACACGTTCATTTACTTCCCTTTCTCAGGTGACAGGACCTCCCTTTGCCTGGTGTGAGGGGCCAGAGTGCAAGGGATTTAATGCCACTGAATCCCTTCCTCATTGCTGCTCTGACACATGACAGGGATGGCTGCATAAAGACCCAAGATCCTTCACTACCAGGTGAGATAGCTCTGAGGTGTTTTTTGTATATGGGCCTCCAGAATTCTCCATGAGGATTAAACTCTGGTTGACCACTGTGATGAGGAGCTGAATAAGGCGCACTCTGGAGACTTCCTCAAGCTTTCCTCTTCTCCATCTCACCCCACCCCGCACTTTGGCTGGTGCTCAGGGAGTATTTCCCAAATAACCTGCTTACACACAGGTCCTTGTCCCAAGATTTGTTTTGTGGGGGGGCCCTAGTTCCTGTCAACGTAAGAGTGTTTTGGGCTCTCCCCTTTCTCTCTCACTCTCCTTTCAGCAAAAACACTCAATTATGGGTTTAAAAAATTTTTTTAATGATTTGTATATTTTTGAGAGAGAGAGAAACAGCATGTGAGCAGGAGAGAGGCAGAAAGAGAGGGAGACAGAGAATCTGAAACAGGGTCCAGACTCCGAGCTGTCAGCACAGAGCCCAACAGGGGCCTCGAACTTGGGAACTGCGAGATCATGACCTAAGCCAAAGTCAGTTGCCTAATCAACTGAGCCATTCAGGTTTCCCATCAACTCATGGGTTTTTATATATTCTTTGTCTTTTAGTTTATTAAAGTCGTTTGGAAAATGCTCAAATGGTCTACTTCTGGTAATTGGCAACGCTTTTCATGTTATCATGTTATCTCCTTAGTTCTCTCCTTGTTCTTTTCTTTTTTTTTTTTCTCAAAAAAACCTTTTTTTTAGAGTGGGAGTGGTGGACAGGGCAGAGGGAGAGGGAGGAAGAGAACCTCCAGGAGGTTCCACACCCACTGTGGAGCCCCCACAGGGCTTGATCGCTACCTTTAGATCATGATCTGAGGTGAAATCAAGAGTCAGATGCTTAACCAACTGAGCCA
>NW_021856229.1:0-1027 GCF_006229205.1 Suricata suricatta
GGGGCAGCTTCGGTGATCCGGGCACCAGTGGCCTGTGTTGGGGCTCCTGACCTTGCAGAAAGGAACAAGAATCAGCAAAGTTCTGCTTAAGCCTGAGCAGCAGGGCAGGAAAAGGGAAGGAAATGATGCTGCCCTGAGCACAAGGTGGGGGGCCAAGCCTGGGGGCCCCAACGGTCCCTTCTTACCACGTGAAGGTCTCTGCCATCACCCCATTTCACGGGTGGGAAAATCGAGGCTCCGGTGCAGGGAGCTGCTCCAGAGCCCTACATCCCTCGCACCCCACGGCCCTGTCTTCGGGCACGAGGGAAGGAAGGACTGGTCTTCCGGCTCTCCCGGCGCGGTGCTTTCCGGGCCGATCTGCAGCCGGGCCACGTGCAGATGTCACGTTGGTCATCGTGACCCTAGGGGACTCACAGAGCTGCTCCTGCCCAAAAGCCCCTTCACGCCCCTGTGGCCACACCAGATGTGCAGTGACCAAGTTTTGAAATCACTGTGGGTTTTTTTTCTCACATTAAAAATTCTATGTAATTATTGCAAAGAAATGTTTTTAAATAGGCACAAACGAAGGCAGAACCGCCGGGACCCCCCGTCCCCGCTGCCCAAACGCTCTGCCCGTGCTGCTCACTGGCGTGTTCTTACTGAGCAGCTACTCTGTGCCGGAGGGTGGGGGCGGGACGAAGCAAACAGAGTGCTGACAGGGGGCTGACTCGGTGCTGAAACATGTCTCCGCTACTCACCGGCTCCGACTGCACCGTCTACACCGGGGTATCTCCAGACCACAGGCTTCCGGCACCTGCCACGCATGCCATTTACACGGGTGGGGGGGCGCTCCCGCGCCGCCGAGCTCCCTGCCAGCCCCACCCGCCCAGCCGCAGGGTGAGTCCGTGGTGGTCTCTGCAGACCCGGGGTCCCCCGGGGACCCAGAATGGGGAGGGGCATTAAGGGGCAGCAAGTGCGCTTGGCGAGGGGCTGGCCCTCAGCTCACAGCAGCCTGTCGGGGGAGGTGTTCTGTCCTTCACTTGGACGC
>NW_021856230.1:0-1027 GCF_006229205.1 Suricata suricatta
ATTATAGGTAGTCCTGAGTACTTACAATAAGACTGCCACCTTCACTTAAATTAGCAATTCATAAGAGCTTTCATACTCTGGATGCATTGAATAGATTTAATCCAAAGAGATAAAATCTAACGTGCTGGATTCAGCATGTTATTTAACTTCTCTGTGCTCAGATTCTGCATCTCTAATGCTGAGGTTAGGGACCTACTTTGTGGACCGAATGAAAATTGAACAGTGAACTCTTGCAAAGAACATGGTATACTGTAAGATCTTCACTTAGTGTTTTTGAAAATAAAATAGCTGAAAAGCAGTCAAATTAAATGTCAAATGTAAATCTCAGTGTGAAAAGAGCATAGAGTAAGGTCAAGGTTAGATAGGTTTCCGTGACTAATCCACTTTGTGCAGTATAGTAAGACGTTTTACTTACCATTACGTACATTAGATAACACATTTACACAAACACCATTTAGTTTCTAGTAATTATGTTGCCAATGCAACTTAGCAGCATTCAAAGTGAAACAAAACCTTCAGTGATTAACTCTGTATTTTGCTGTATCTTTTCAGTAATGTATCCTGCATATGCAAAATGGGTGCAGTCACACAGAGACCTGCCCATCAGGCTCAATCAGTGGTGTAATGTGGTGGTAGGTACATTCTCCTTCTTGTATTCTTTCATTATTCTTACTGTTTCTTGTTTTTAAAAGCACATTTTGTTTTCCCTTGTTTTTATATTCAAGGGAGAATGGAAGTATTTTTTTTATTACCGTTATGGATTACAATTATGATTTCTGATTACTTACCACATGAAATTGTTAATAAAAATTGAAACGCTCCCCATAACGACCCGGTTGTGCCCTTGCCTCTTCCAGCGTTGGGAGTTCAAACATCCTCAGCCCTTCCTGCGCACTCGGGAGTTCCTTTGGCAGGAAGGACACAGTGCATTTGCGACATTTGAAGAAGCAGCAGAAGAGGTATAAGAAGTTGTCTTCCATATTAATTATGTTCCATTTCTTTGTCCAGGCTGTGCTTTTGTTTTCCC
>NW_021856231.1:0-1027 GCF_006229205.1 Suricata suricatta
TTTTTTTAATGTTTTGTTTATTTTTGATACAGAGAGAGACAGAGCATGAGAGGGGGAAAGGCAGAGAGAGAAGGAGACACAGAACCGGAAGCAGGCTCCAGGCTCTGAACTAGCTGTCAGCACAGAGCCTGATGCGGGGCTCGAACCCACAAACGTGAGATCTGACATGAGCCGAAGCCAGAGGCTTAACTGACTGAGCCACCCAGGCGCCCCAAAGGACGTCTTTGGATACTGAGTAACCCAAAGGGTGGTCTGTGTTATATGTGGTCAGCTGCCATTCACTGTTTATTTTCACTTGATTTGGTGTCCATTTGTGAATGGCAGTGGTGGGAAGATACAAATGAAAATTTCAAGAGTCTCTTATAGTTAAGGTTCCGAGTGAATTATTTCAACTGGAAACATTTCATTACATTTGGGAAGCACAAGGGATTGGAAATACTTTCTTAATTTTGAGGGCACAGGACACAATACTTGGCTGGTTTCTGTATTGCTTGGAGAGGAGAGAGCTTTTCAAATTCAGAGAAACAGTTGTAGTGATAGTGAAGGTGACAAAGTATTTGTCATGCCTGCTTCAAAGATATCCTTTAGATCTCAGAAATCTAGCTCCAGATCATTCAGAAAAGTGACTAATGTCTAATCACCTAATTCCTGGATGAAATTCTTTTCTGATGGAATATTCAGATGAGGTCTGATTTCCTTAGAGCACACTTACTGGCAAAGGCTAGCAAGTTTTATAGAAAAGAGCATAATAAAAGAGTACGATGTAGGAAAGAAATCATTATTTTAAAAACATTTTTGAGTGACGTCAGCAAAATGGCAGAAAAAGCAGCTGTGGGCCCTCATTTCTCAATGGAAACATTGATTTAACAACAACATCCAGGCAACAGTGTTTTTGTAAGAGCTCTAGAAACCAGTAAGATTATCAACAGATTTCTCAGTAGAAATCTTGCAGGCCAGAGGGAGCCAGATAATATATTCAAAGTACTGAAAGGAAACCTGCCAACCAATAATACTCTATCTGGAAAAA
>NW_021856232.1:0-1027 GCF_006229205.1 Suricata suricatta
ATAATTTAACCTTCCATAATAAGAATCTAGAAGAAAGAAGAGCAGATTAATCCCAAGGCAAGTAGAAGAAAGAAAATAATAAATATCAAAGTAGAAATAGATGAAATAAAGAAGTAAAAATAATAGAGAAAATATAAATAAACCCAAAATTCGATTCTTTGAAATATCAATAATATTGACAAACTTTTAGGTAGATTAACTAAAAATAAAAGAAAAATTAAATTACTAAAATTGAGAATTAAATGAGAGACAACACTGCTGACCTTACAGAAATAAAAAAGATTGTAAGGTAATATTATTAATAATATTACAAATTACTATAAACCAGCAGGTTAGAGAACAGATAAAATGAACTATTTCCTAGAAAGGCACAAACAAAATCTGACTACAAGGAAACAGAAATTCTAAGTAGGCTTGACAACAAATGAACTATAATTTAATTGAACTATAATTTAAACTTTCCAAAAGAAAATCCAGGCCCAAACAGCTTCATTTTTTTTTTGGAATATTATCTTGCCTTTATTTTTTAAAATATTTTTTATAATAGTTTATTGTCAAATTGGTTTCCATATAACACCCAGTGCTCCTCCCCACAAGTGCCCTCCTCCATGACCACCACCCCCTCCCCCTTCAGTCCTTGGTTCAGTTCCTTTTCAGTATTTAATAGTCTCTCATGATTTGCACCCTCTCTCTCCCCAACTCTCTTTCCCCCTTCCCCTCCCCCTGGTCCTCCGTTAGGTTTCTCCTGTTCTCCTGTTAGACCTATGAGTGCAAACATATGGTTTCTGTCCTTCTCTGCCTGACTTATTTCGCTTAGCATGACACCCTCGAGGTCCATCCACTTTGCTACATATGGCCAGATTTCATTCTTTCTCATTGAAATGTAGTACTCCATTGTATATATATATACATCTTCTTGATCCATTCATCAGGTGATGAACATTTAGGCTCTTTCCATGATTTGGCTATTGTAGAAAGTGCCACTATGAACATTGGGGTACATGCGCTCCTATGCATCAGCACTTTT
>NW_021856233.1:0-1027 GCF_006229205.1 Suricata suricatta
GTCTGCCCGCTCTGAACCTTCAGGTTGAGGCCCTTCAAGATCTGTGAAGGGAAAGAGAGAAAAAAAATCACTTCACAACAAAAACTGAGTTTTATTTCGTTTCAGATTTGAAAAATGTATCAAATAAGGGAATAGAGTCCTAAAAGGTATAAATAGCAAAATAATAGGGACTTTAGGTTCTTTACAAGATTAAACAACCCATCTTGTAAAAACTGCTTACAATACCTTGACATTAGCTCGAGCTGGATAAGAAAAATGAACATCATTGAACTCCAGATTCCCTTTGATGCTGTCTGGTTTGTGTCCTCTCTCTGAAAAACTGTCAATTTTAGGATTCTAAATAAAACAAAATTCAATGACTATTCCATCATAACGTTTAAGGAATATGACTTAGCAAATACCAAAATAGGACCTGGAATGGCTCAATTTCCTTCACATGAGACACAACCCTAGTTGTAGATATTGTGTGTGCGTGTGTGTATGTGTGTGTGTGTGTGTGTGTGTGTGTGTAAGGAAACATTTCTTCTCAGAAAACAGATGTTTTCTGAAAAGTACAGAATGATGTATTAATTGCATTTCTTATGATATCTCACTTTAAGGTTTGGGCATATACTCATAAACTTTCAAAATGGTCAGAGATGCATGCTTATACACCTGCCATAACAAGACATATTAAAATGGGTAGAGCCAGGTATTTCAGCCTCTCCTGAAGATGAGTTTATTCCTAAACAACACATGACATGGATTGGGGTTGTGAAGACTGGTTGGGCCAAGTTACTTAGGAGCAGCGTAAACTGCAAATGTGTTCAGAAGGCGTGCAGTTTTCTCATGACTCAGGTCTATGACACAGGAGGAACAGCCTGAATTAAAGGGCCAGATTTCAGTTAGCGAGGTTGCATTTTATCTGCAGAAATGCAGTAACATGCTTTAATATGTGAACATTATAGTCTTTATTTCACTGAAGCTGGTAAAACTCATTCAATATAGTGGATTAAAAATCATATGAATCATGCAGTGATTTTTTTTT
>NW_021856234.1:0-2027 GCF_006229205.1 Suricata suricatta
CTTGTAGCAACCCAGGGATTTTTATAAGAGAAAAAAAACTGAATCTCAGTAAGAACATTGAGCTTTGAGGTACCTCAGTGGCTTAGTTGGTTGAGTGTTCAACTCTTGATTTTGGCTCAGGTGGTGATCTCATGGTCATGGGATTGAGACCTGGGTTGGGCTCTGTGCTGAGCATGGAGCTTGCTTAGGATTCTCTCCCTCCTTATCTCTCTGCCCATACTCTGTTTGCACATGTGCTCGCTCGCGCTCTCTCTCTCTCTCTCTCTCTCTCTCTCTCTCTCTCTCTCTCAAAACAAGTGAATAAATATTAAAAAAAAAAAAAAGAACAGGGAGCTTCGTAGCATTTTAAGTTACCTTAGTCCCATCCCCCTTTCCAGCTCAGGGGTAGCCTCAAAAATAGCAGTCTGAATTCCCTGTACTGGAAGGAACAGAAGAGACCTCATTCCCAAGTAATTGTCATTATTTGACCTGTCTGGTGATTCCCTGGATGGCCCAATTAAAAAGGCTTCTCTTTATCTGTAGCCCAGTGTTAAAAGCTTAAGAGGGGAGAATATTTATCTAAAACATTTACTGGCAAGTGTTTTAAATGTACAGCTGCCAAAGCAAATAAAATAATAATAATAAGGCAAACAACAGACTAATCAAAAGGCTTAAAAGGAAAAGTTGAGGATTTTGACCCACTATATTCCTGGGAATCTAGAAAACTTTGAGAATCTGCCACACAGGGCTGTGTACCTGCCTAGGAAACCTGAGAAACCCCTACTCTCGCAGCTCTGGCTGACCTTGAAACTCTGCCCAAGTGGGAAGTAAAGGCTGAGGCTAACTTGTAAGTTGCCTAGCTGAGTGCGGAAGGTGTGCCCTAACACCACCGTCTGTAAAGACCAGGAGACTTTCTGGTCCCAGAAACTTAAGGAAATCTCTGTCTAATCATTATCTCCCAACAACCTGAATAGAGACTTCGTTATGTGGCAACACACAAAGAATACAAACTACATAGATTTAATTCATAAAAGTCACTAGATAAAAAATAACTATAAGCTACAGTAACAACAAGTCCTAAGGTGAGGGATGAATCTTGTTTTCAGAGTTGCCACATTATATTACTTAAAATATTTAGTTGCCAACAGCAAGAAAATATTTGACATGCAGAGAAATGAGAAAGTGTGTCCATGAATAAGAAAAAAAACTTCATCAATAGGAATTGTTTCTAAGGAAATTCAGACCTTGGACTCCCTAGATGAAGATTTTAAGTATATTCAAAAAACTTAAGAAAATCATTTCAAAGAATTAAAATACACATACGAATGATATCAAGTAGAAAACAGAGACTATCAATAAAGGCAAATTATGAAAAGGAGGCAAGTGGAAATTATAGAGTTGAAAAAATGGTAACTGAAAGGGAAACTCCATGAGAGGGGTTCAGTAGCAGATTTGAGGAGGCAGAAGGAAAAATCAGCAAACTTGAAGATGCATCAATTGAGATTATCCAGTCTGAGAAACAGAAAGAAAAAAGAATAAAGAAAACTAAACAGAACCTTAGAGACCTGCAGGACACCATCACGTGTATGGGGTTTTGTTTTGGAATGATGAAAATGTTCTGGAATTAGATATTTTCATAGAGGCATGCAACTATGAAATGCCTCTATGAAAATACTGAATCATATACTTTAAAATGATGAATTTTGTGACAAATGAATTATATCACAATAAAAAATAATTTTTAAAATAAAGGAGCAAATAATTTGATTTTACAATACCTGCAAAGGCCAAAACACGTCATGGAAGAGTGTCTTTCCACCCCTGCCCTACACGTTTTCTGGCTTATAAACTTATGCAATGAATTCCTAGTTTACTGTTACTGGTTGTGTTTTTCTTTCCTAGTTTTCCTTTGTAAGAATTAGATGATAAAATACAATAGGAAGTGTATCCAGAATAATGGCAATTATATTTTTATTAACATAGGATTAGCAATTATAATTGGCAACTTCACCTTAACTTATAATCTTCCCTGTGAAAACGATGCATTT